>NC_057797.1:718105445-718277347 GCF_018294505.1 Triticum aestivum | reverse complement strand
GGTTTGCCCAAAGACGTGCCCTTCTTACAGGGCCGAATTAAGGATCTCTTGGAAGGAGACCTCAGCTTGGTCAAGGTGATGCAGGTCATGCTGATTCACCGAATATTGCCCGGCAAACGTCGCCCCCTTCGCCTGTGGGAGTTTAATCCAGAGGGACCACGAGCTCTCCAGAACTTTATGGGCGCAATTGTTGGAAATATGCCCTAGAGGCAATAATAAATTGGTTATTATTATATTTCCTTGTTCATGATAATCGTTTATTATCCATGCTAGAATTGTATTGATAGGAAACTCAGATACATGTGTGGATACATAGACAACACCATGTCCCTAGTAAGCCTCCAGTTGACTAGCTCGTTGATCAATAGATGGTTACGGTTTCCTGACCATGGACATTGGATATCGTTGATAACGGGATCACATCATTAGGAGAATGATGTGATGGACAAGACCCAATCCTAAGCCTAGCACGAGATCATGTAGTTCGTATGCTAAAGCTTTTCTAATGTCAAGTATCATTTCCTTAGACCATGAGATTGTGCAACTCTCGGATACCGTAGGAGTGCTTTGGGTGTGCCAAACGTCACAACGTAACTGGGTGGCTATAAAGGTACATTACAGGTATCTCCGAAAGTGTCTGTTGGGTTGGCACGAATCGAGACTGGGATTTGTCACTCCGTGTAAACGGAGAGGTATCTTTGGGCCCACTCGGTAGGACATCATCATAATGTGCACAATGTGATCAAGGAGTTGATCACGGGATGATGTGTTACAGAAAGAGTAAAAGAGACTTGCCGGTAACGAGATTGAACCAGGTATCGGGATACCGACGATCGAATCTCGGGCAAGTATCGTACCGCTAGACAAAGGGAATGGTATACGGGATTGATTAAGTCCTTGACATCATGGTTCATCCGATGAGATCATCGTGGAGCATGTGGGAGCCAACATGGGTATCCAGATCCCGCTGTTGGTTATTGACCGGAGAGGTGTCTCGGTCATGTTTGCATGTTTCCTGAATCCGTAGGGTCTACACACTTAAGGTTCGATGACGCTAGGGTTATAGGGAAAGTATGTACGCGGTTACCGAATGTTGTTCGGAGTCCCGGATGAGATCCCAGATGTCACGAGGAGTTCCGGAATGGTCCGGAGGTAAAGATTTATATATGGGAAGTCCTGTTTTGGTCGCTGGAAGTATTCCGGGCATCACCGGTAGTGTAACGGGACCACCGGAGGGGTCCGGGGGGCCACCAGCCCCGGAGGCCTACACGGGCCAACAATGGGAAGGGACCAGCCCCTAGATGGGCTGGGGCGCCTCCCACCAAGGCCCAAGGCGCCTCCAAGAGGGGAAGGGGGCAAACCCTAGGGCAGATGGGCCCTAAGGCCCACCCCAGGTGCGTCTCCCCCTCTCCCCCTTGTGGCCGCCACCCAGATGGGATTTGGGGGCTGCCGCCACCCCTAGGGAGGGAACCCTAGGTGGGGGCGCAGCCCCTCCCCTTCCCCTATATATACTTGAGGTATTGGAGGCTGCAACACACACGATATCCTCTCCCTCTTGCCGCAGCCCTACCTCTCTTCCTCCTCGTCTCTCATAGTGCTTGGCGAAGCCCTGATGGAGTTCCGTGCTCCTCCACCACCACCACACCATCGTGCTGCTGCTGGATGGAGTCTTCCCCAACCTCTCCTTCTCCCCTCGCTGCATCAAGGCGTAGGAGACGTCACCGGGTTGTATGTGTGTTGAACATGGAGGTGTCGTCCGTTCGGCACTAGGATCATCGGTGATTTGGATCACGACGAGTACGACTCCATCAACCCCGTTCACTTGAACGCTTCCGCTTAGCGATCTACAAGGGTATGTAGATGCACTCTCCTTCCCCTCGAAACAATTGAGCTTTTCTCCCTTAGTTTGTGGGCTAAGAAAATCGTCGGAGGTCTTATACCTCTTGAAGTGGGCACGAGCCTGAAATCCCAATTTCAGCCCTCGAAACATCTCATATGTTTCGCGACGTTTCAAAACGTCTTCGGTGCCTCAACTCTAAACCGTTTAACTGAACTATCACGTAGTTATCAAAATGTGTATGTCAGATGTTCGCAACATCCACAGACGACGTTCGAGGTTCAGCACACTGAGCGGTGCATTAAGGACATAAGCCTTCTATGAAGCAATGAGGACAATCCTCAGTTTACGGACCTAGTCCGCATAATTGCTACTATCAACTTTCAACTAAATTTTCTCTAGGAACATATCTAAACAGTAGAACTAAAGCGCGAGCTACGACATAATTTGCGAAGACCGGTGGCGTCTCCTACGCCTTGATCCAGGAAGGGGAGAAGGAGAGGTTGGGGAAGACTCCATCCAGCAGCAGCACGACGGTGTGGTGGTGGTGGAGGAGCATGGAACTCCAGCAGGGCTTCGCCAAGCACTACGAGAGACGAGGAGGAAGAGAGGTAGGGCTGCACCAACAGGGAGAGAATTCACATGTGTTGGGCAGCCCCAAACCTCAAGTATATATAGGGGGAGGGGAGGGGCTGCGCCCCCACCTAGGGTTCCCTCCCTAGGGGTGGCGGCAGCCCCTAGATCCCATCTAGGGGGCGGTCAAGGGGAGGGGAAGAGGGAGGCGCACCAGCCCACCTGGGGCTGGTCCCCTCCCACACTTGGCCCATGCAGCCCTCCGGGGCTTGTGGCCCCACTTGGTGGACCCCCGGGACCCTCCCGGTGGTCCCGGTACGTTACCGATAAAACCCGAAACTTTTCCGGTGACCAAAACAGGACTTCCCATATATAAATCTTTACCTCCGGACCATTCCGGAACTTCTCGTGATGTCCAGGATCTCATCCGGGACTCCGAACAACATTCGGTAACCGCGTACATCCTTTCCCTATAACCCTAGCGTCATCGAACCTTAAGTGTGTAGACCCTACGGGTTCGGGAGACATGCAGACATGACCGAGATGACTCTCCGGTCAATAACCAACAGCGGGATCTGGATACCCATGTTGGCTCCCACATGTTCCACGATGATCTCATCGGATGAACCACGATGTCAATGACTTAATCAATCCCGTATTCAATTCCCTTTGTCTAGCGGTACGATACTTGCACGAGATTCGATCGTCGGTATCCCGATACCTGGTTCAATCTCGTTACCGGCAAGTCTCTTTTACTCGTTCCGTAACACATCATCCTGTGATCAACTCCTTGATCACATTGTGCACATTATGATGATGTCCTACCGAGTGGGCCCAGAGATACCTCTCCGTTTACACGGAGTGACAAATCCCAGTCTCGATTCGTGCCAACCCAACAGACACTTTTGGAGATACCTGTAATGTACCTTTATAGCCACCCAGTTACGTTGTGATGTTTGGCACACCCAAAGCACTCCTACGGTATCCGGGAGTTGCACAATCTCATGGTCTAAGGAAATGATACTTGACATTAGAAAAGCTTCAGCATACGAACTACATGATCTTGTGCTAGGCTTAGGATTGGGTCTTGTCCATCACATCATTCTCCTAATGATGTGATCCCGTTATCAACGACATCCAATGTCCATGGTCAGGAAACCGTAACCATCTATTGATCAACGAGCTAGTCAACTAGAGGCTTACTAGGGACATGGTGTTGTCTATGTATCCACACATGTATCTGAGTTTCCTATCAATACAATTCTAGCATGGACAATAAACGATTATCATGAACAAGGAAATATAATAATAACCAATTTATTATTGCCTCTAGGGCATATTTCCAACAGTCTCCCACTTGCACTAGAGTCAATAATCCGGTTCACATCAATATGTGATTAACACTCAAGGTCACATCCCCATGTGACTAACACCCAAAGAGTTCTGGGTTTGATCATGTTATGCTTGTGAGAGAGGTTTCAGTCAACGGGTCTGCAGCATTCAGATCCGTATGTACTACGCAAATTTCTATGTCATCTTGTAGATGCAACTACTACGCTATATTTGGAGCCATTTCAAATAACTGTTCTACTTGGAGCTATTCCATTATACGTATCCGGTATCTCTACTCAGAGCTATCCGGATAGGTGTTAAGCTTGCATCGACGTAACTCTTTACGTCGAACTCTTTATCACCTCCATAACCGAGAAACATATCCTTATTCCTCTAAGGATAATTTAGACTGCTATCTGGTGATCTACTCCTAGATTACCTTTGTACCCTCTTGCCAGATATGTGGCAAGGCACACATCAGGAGCGGTACTCAGCATGGCATACCGTATAGAGCCTATGACAAAAGCATAGGGGATGACCTTTGTCCTTCCTCTTTCTTCCGCCGTGGTCGAGCTTTAAGTCTTAACTTCATACCTTACAACTCAGGCAAGAACTCCTTCTTTGACTGATCCATCTTGAACACCTTCAAGATCAGGTCAAGGTATGTGCTCATTTGAAAGTACCATTAAGCGTTTTGATCTATCCTTATAGACCTTGATGCTCAATGTTAAAGTAGCTTAATCCAGGCTTTCCATTGAAAACACTTTCCAAATAACCCTATATGCTTTCCGGAAATTCTACGTCATTTCTGATCAACAATATGTCAACAACATATATTCATCAGAAATTCTATAGTGCTCCCACTCACTTCTCTGGAAATACAAGTTTCTGATAAACTTTGTATACACCCAAAATCTTTGATCATCTCATCAAAGCATACATTCCAACTCCGAGATGCTTACTCGAGTCCTTAGAAGGATTGTTGGAGCTTTGCATACTTATTAGCATCTTTCAGGATTGACAAAACCTTTCGGTTGTATCACATACAACCTTTCCTCAAAAAGTCGTCGAGGAAACAATGTTTTGACATCCTATCTGCAAGATTTCATAAATAATGCAGTAATCGCTAATATAATTCCAACAGACTCTTAGCATCGCTACGAGTGAGAAAGTCTCATCGTAGTCAACTCCTTGAACTTGTTGGAAAACATCTTCACGGCGAGTCGAGCTTTCTTAATGGTGATACTTACCATCATTGTCCGTCTTCCTTTTAAAATCCATATGTACCTAACAGCCTTATGACCATCAAGTAGTTCTACCAAAGTCTACACTTTGTTTTCATATATGGATCCTCTCTCGGATTATATGGCCTCGAGCCATTTTGGAATCCAGGCCCATCATCGCTTCTCCATAGCTCGTAGGTTCATTGTTGTCTAGCAACATGACTTCCAAGACAGGATTACTTACCACTCTGAAGTAGTACGCATCCTTGTCATCCCACGAGGTTTGGTAGTGACTTGATCTGAAGTTTCATGATCACTATCATAAGCTTCCACTTCAATTGGTGTAGGTGCCACAGGAACAACTCCCTGTGCCCTGCCACACACTAGTTGAAGAGACGGTTCGATAACCTCATCAAGTCTCCACCATCCTCCCACTCAATTCTTTCGAGAGAAACTTTTCCTCGAGAAAGGACCCGATTTTAGAAACAATCCCTTATTGCTTTCGGATCTGAGACAGGAGGTATACCCAACTGTTTTGGGTGTCCTATGAAGATGCATTTATCTGCTTTGGGTTCGAGCTTATCAGCCTGAAACTTTTTCACATAAGCGTCGCAGCCCCAAACTTTTAAGAAATGACAGCTTAGGTTTCTCTAAACAATAGTTCATACGATGTCATCTCATCGGAATTACGTGGTGCCCTATTTAAAGTGAATGTGGTTGTCTCTAATGCCTAACCCATAAACTATCGTGGTAATTCGATAAGAGACATCATGGTATGCATCATATCTAATAGGGTGCAGTTATGATGTTCGGACACACCATCACACTATGGTGTTCCAGGTTGTATTAGTTGTGAAACAATTTCGACAATGTCTTAATTCTGTGCCAAACTCGTAATTCAGATATTCATCTCTATGATCATATCATAGATCTTTTATCCTCTTGTCACGACGGTCTTTCAACTTCACCCTGAAATTACTTGAACCTTTCAATAATTCAGACTCGTGATTCATCAAGTAAATATACTCAACATCTACTCAAATCATCTGTGAAGTAAGAACATAATGATATCCACTACACGCCTCAGCACTCATTGGACTGCACACATCAAAATGTATTACTTCCAACAAGTTGCTTTCTAGTTCCATTTTACTGAAAACGAGGCTTTCAGTCATCTTGCCCATGTGGTATGATTTGCATGTCTCAAGTGATTCAAAATCAAGTGAGTCCAAACGGTCCATTTGCATGGAGTTTCTTCATGCATATACATCAATAGACATGGTTCGCACGTCTCAAACTTTTCAAAAACAAGTGAGCCCAAAGATCCATCAACATGGAGCTTCTTCATGCGTTTTATACCGATATGACTTACGTGGCAGTGCCATAAGTAGGTGGTACTATCATTACTATCTTATATCTTTTGGCATGAACATGTGTATCACCACGATCGAGATTCAATAAACCATTCATTTTAGGTGCAAGACCATTGAAGGTATTATTCAAATAAACAGAGTAACCATTATTCTCCTTAAATGAATAAGCGTATTGCGATAGACATAATCCAATCATGTCTATTCTCAACGCAAACACCAATCTCGATGGTAGAGGGAGCGTGCAATGCTTGATCACATCAAGCTTGGAAAAACTTCCAACACATATCGCCAGCTCACCTTTAGCTAGTCTTCGTTTACTCCGCAACCTTTTATTTCGAGTTTACTAACACTTAGCAACCGAACCAGTATCTAATACCATGGTGCTACTAGGAGTACTAGTAAAGTACACAAGGTATATCCAATATACTTCTATCGACCTTGTCAGCCTTCTCATCTACCAAGTATCTAGGGTAATTCTGCTCCAGTGGCTGTTCCCCTTATTATAGAAGCACTTAGTCTTGGGTTTGGGTTCAACCTTGGGTTTCTTCACTAGAGCAGCAGCTGATTTGCCGTTTCATGAAGTATCCCTTCTTGCCCTTGCCCTTCTTGAAACTAGTGGTTTCACCAACCATCAACAATTGATGCTCCTTCTTGATTTCTACTTTTGTGGTGTCAAACATCGCGAATATCTCAAGGATCATCATATATGTCCCTGATATATTATAGTTCATCACGAAGCTCTAGCAGCTTGGTGGTAATGACTTTGGAGAAATATCACTATCTCATCTGGAAGATCAACTCCCACTCGATTGAAATGATTGTTGTACTCAGACAATCTGAGCACAAGCTCAACAATTGAGCTTTTCTCCCTTAGTTTGCGGGCTAAGAAAATCGTCGGAGGTCTTATACCTCTTGACATGGGCACGAGCCTGAAATCCCAATTTCAGCCCTCGAAACATCTCATATGTTTCGCGACGCTTCAAAACGTCTTCGGTGCCTCAACTCTAAACCGTTTAACTGAACTATCACGTAGTTATCAAAATGTGTATGTCAGATGTTCGCAACATCCACAGACGACGTTCGGGGTTCAGCACACTGAGCGGTGCATTAAGGACATAAGCCTTCTATGAAGCAGTGAGGACAATCCTCAGTTTACGGACCTAGTCTGCATAATTGCTACTATCAACTTTCAACTAAATTTTCTCTAGGAACATATCTAAACAGTAGAACTGAAGCGCGAGCTACGACATAATTTGCGAAGACCTTTTGACTATGTTCAGGATAATTAAGTTCATCTTATGAACTCCCACTCAGATAGACATCCCTCTAGTCATCTAAGTGATTACATGATCCGAGTCAACTAGGTCGTGTCCGATCATCACGTGAGACGGACTAGTCAACATCGGTGAACATCTTCATGTTGATCGTATCTACCATACGACTCATGCTCGACCTTTCGGTCTCTTGTGTTCCGAGGCCATGTCTGTACATGCTAGGCTCGTCAAGTCAACCTAAGTGTTTTGCATGTGTTCCGAGGCCATGTCTGTACATGATAGGCTTGTCAACACCCATTGTATTCGAACGTAAGAATCTATCACACCCGATCATCACATGGTGCTTCGAAATGACGAACTTTCGCAACGGTGCACAGTTAGGGGAAACACTTTCTTGAAATTTTAATGAGGGATCATCTTATTTACTACCGTCGTTCTAAGCAAATAAGATGTATAAACATGATAAACATCACATGCAATCAAATAGTGACATGATATGGCCAATATCATATTGCTCCTTTTAATCTCCATCTTCGGGGCTCCATGATCATCATCGTCACCGGCATGACACCATGATCTCCATCATCGTGTCTTCATGAAGTTGTCTCGCCAACTATTACTTCTACTACTACAGCTAACGGTTAGCAATAAAGTAAAGTAATTACATGACGTTTATATTGACACGCAGGTCATAAATAAATTAAGACAACTCCTATGGCTCCTGCCGGTTGTCATACTCATCGACATGCAAGTCGTGATTCCTATTACAAGAACATGATCAGCTCATACATCACATATATCATTCATCACATCCTTTGGCCATATCACATCACATAGCATACCCTGCAAAAACAAGTTAGACGTCCTCTAATTGTTGTTTGCATGTTTTACGTGGCTGCTATGGGTTTCTAGCAAGAACGTTTCTTACCTACGCAAAAACCACAACGTGATATGCCAATTGCTATTTACCCTTCATAAGGACCCTTTTCATCGAATCCGATCCGACTAAAGTGGGAGAGACACACACCCGCTAGCCACCTTATGCAACTAGTGCATGTCAGTCGGTGGAACCAGTCTCACGTAAGAGTACGTGTAAGGTCGGTCTGGGCCGCTTCATCCCACGATGCCGCCGAATCAAGATAAGACTAGTAAAGGCAAGTAAATTGACAAAATCAACACCCACAACTGCTTTGTGTTCTACTCGTGCACAGAAACTACGCATAGACCTAGCTCATGATTCCACTGTTGGGGAATGTAGCAGAAATTCAAAATTTTCTACGCATCACCAAGATCAATCTATGGAGTAATCTAGCGACGAGGGGAAGGAGAGTGCATCTACATACCCTTGTAGATCGCTAAGCGGAAGCGTTCAAGTGAACGGGATTGATGGAGTCGTACTCGTCGTGATCCAAATCACCGATGATCCTAGTGTCGAACGGACGGCACCTCCGTGTTCAACACACGTACAGCCCGGTGACGTCTCCTACGCCTTGATCCAGCAAGGGGAGAAGGAGAGGTTGGGGAAGACTCCATCCAGCAGAAGCACGATGGCGTGGTGGTGGTGGAGGAGCGCGGTACTCCAGCAGGGCTTCGCCAAGCACTACGAGAGACGAGGAGGAAGAGGGGTAGGGCTGCACCAACAGGGAGAGAATTCACATGTGTTGGGCAGCCCCAAACCTCAAGTATATATAGGGGGAGGGGAGGGGCTGTGCCCCCACCTAGGGTTCCCTCCCTAGGGGTGGCGGCAGCCCCTAGATCCCATCTAGGGGGCGGCCAAGGGGAGGGGGAGAGGGAGGCGCACCAGGCATGGGCCCTAAGGCCCATTTGCCCTTAGGGTTTGCCCCCCTCCTCCCCTTTAGGGGCCTTGGGCCCTTGTGGGGGGGCGCACCAGCCCACCTAGGGCTGGTCCCCTCCCACACTTGGCCCATGCAGCCCTCCGGGACTTGTGGCCCCACTTGGTGGACCCCCGGGACCCTCCCGGTGGTCCCGGTACGTTACCGATAAAACCCGAAACTTTTCCGGTGACCAAAATAGGACTTCCCATATATAAATCTTTACCTCCGGACCATTCTAGAACTCCTCGTGACGTCCGGGATATCATCCGGGACTCCGAACAACATTCGGTAACCGCGTACATACTTTCCCTATAACCCTAGCGTCATCGAACCTTAAGTGTGTAGACCCTACGGGTTCGGGAGACATGCAGACATGACCGAGACAACTCTCCGGTCAATAACCAACAGCGGGATCTGGATACCCATGTTGGCTCCCACATGTTCCACGATGATCTCATCGGATGAACCACGATGTCAAGGATTCAATCAATCCTGTATGCAATTCCCTTTGTCCATCGGTATGATACTTGCCCGAGATTCGATCGTCGGTATCCCGATACCTTGTTCTATCTCGTTACCGGCAAGTCTCTTTACTCGTTCCGTAACACCTCATCCCGTGATCAACTCCTTGGTCACATTGTGCACATTATGATGATGTCCTACCGAGTGGGCCCAGAGATACCTCTCCGTTTACACGGAGTGACAAATCCCAGTCTCGATTCGTGCAAACCCAACAGACACTTTCGGAGATACCTGTAGTGTACCTTTATAGTCACCCAGTTACGTTGTGACGTTTGGCACACCCAAAGCACTCCTACGGTATCCGGGAGTTGCACAATCTCATGGTCTAAGGAAATGATACTTGACATTATAAAAGCTTTAGCATACGAACTACATGATCTTGCGGTAGGCTTAGGATTGGGTCTTGTCCATCACATCATTCTCCTAATGATGTGATCCCGTTATCAACGACATCCAATGTCCATGGTCAGGAAACCGTAACCATCTATTGATCAACGAGCTAGTCAACTAGAGTCTTACTAGGGACATGGTGTTGTCTATGTATCCACACATGTATCTGAGTTTCCTATCAATACAATTCTAGCATGGACAATAAACGATTATCATGAACAAGGAAATATAATAATAACCAATTTATTATTGCCTCTAGGGCATATTTCCAACAGTCTCCCACTTGCACTAGAGTCAATAATCCAGTTCACATCAATATGTGATTAACACTCAAGGTCACATCCCCATGGGACTAACACGCAAAGAGTTCTGGGTTTGATCATGTTATGCTTGTGAGAGAGGTTTCAGTCAACGGGTCTGCAGCATTCAGATCCATATGTACTTCGCAAATTTCTATGTCATCTTGTAGATGCAACTACTACGCTACATTTGGAGGCATTTCAAATAACTGTTCTACTTGGAGCTATTCCATTATACGTATCTGGTATCTCTACTCAGAGCTATCTGGATAGGTGTTAAGCTTGCATCGACGTAACTCTTTACGTCGAACTCTTTATCACCTCCATAACCGAGAAACATATCCTTATTCCTCTAAGGATAATTTAGACCGCTATCTGGTGATCTACTCCTAGATTACCTTTGTACCCTCTTGCCAGATATGTGGCAAGGCACACATCAGGAGCGGTACTCAGCATGGCATACCGTATAGAGCCTATGACAAAAGCATAGGGGACGACCTTCGTCCTTCCTCTTTCTTCTGCCGTGGTCGAGCTTTAAGTATTAACTTCATACCTTACAACTCAGGCAAGAACTCCTTCTTTGACTGATCCATCTTGAACACCTTCAAGATCATGTCAAGGTATGTGCTCATTTGAAAGTACCATTAAGCGTTTTGATCTATCCTTATAGATCTTGATGCTCAATGTTCAAGTAGCTTAATCCAGGCTTTCCATTGAAAAACACTTTCCAAATAACCCTATATGCTTTCCAGAAATTCTACGTCATTTCTGATCAACAATATGTCAACAACATATATTCATCAGAAATTCTATAGTGCTCCCACTCACTTCTTTGGAAATACAAGTTTCTCATAAACTTTGTATACACCCAAAATCTTTGATCATCTCATCAAAGCATACATTCCAACTCCGAGATGCTTACTGGAGTCCTTAGAAGGATTGTTGGAGCTTTGCATACTTATTAGCATCTTTCAGGATTGACAAAACCTTTCGGTTGTATCACATACAACCTTTCCTCAAAAAATCGTTGAGGAAACAATGTTTTGACATCCTATCTGCAAGATTTCATAAATAATGCAGTAATCGCTAATATAATTCCAACAGACTCTTAGCATCGCTACGAGTGAGAAAGTCTCATCGTAGTCAACTCCTTGAGCTTGTCGAAAAACATCTTCACGACGAGTTGAGCTTTCTTAATGGTGATACTTACCATCATTGTCCGTCTTCCTTTTAAAATCCATATGTACCTAACAGCCTTACGACCATCAAGTAGTTCTTCCAAAATCTACACTTTGTTTTCATATATGGATCCTCTCTTGGATTATATGGCCTCGATCCATTTTGGAATCCAGGCCCACCATCGCTTCTCCATAGCTCGTAGGTTCATTGTTGTCTAGCAACATGACTTCCAAGACAAGATTACGTACCACTCTGAAGTAGTATGCATCCTTGTCATCCCACAAGGTTTGGTAGTGACTTGATCTGAAGTTTCATGATCACTATCATAAGCTTCCACTTCAATTGGTGTAGGTGCCACAGGAACAACTCCCTGTGCCCTGCCACACACTAGTTGAAGAGACGGTTCGATAACCTCATCAAGTCTCCACCATCCTCCCACTCAATTCTTTCGAGAGAAACTTTTCCTCGAGAAAGGACCCGATTTTAGAAACAATCCCTTATTGCTTTCGGATCTGAGACAGGAGGTATACCCAACTGTTTTGGGTGTCCTATGAAGATGCATTTATCTGCTTTGGGTTCGAGCTTATCAGCCTGAAACTTTTTCACATAAGCGTCGCAGCCCCAAACTTTTAAGAAATGACAGCTTAGGTTTCTCTAAACCATGGTTCATACGGTGTCATCTCATCGGAATTACGTGGTGCCCTATTTAAAGTGAATGTGGTTGTCTCTAATGCCTAACCCATAAACTATCGTGGTAATTTGATAAGAGACATCATGGTATGCATCATATCCAATAGGGTGCAGTTATGATGTTCGGACACACCATCACACTATGGTGTTCCAGGCTGTATTAGTTGTGAAACAATTTCCACAATGTCTTAATTCTGTGCCAAACTCGTAATTCAGATATTCATCTCTATGATCATATCATAGATCTTTTATCCTCTTGTCACGACGGTCTTTCAACTTCACCCTGAAATTACTTGAACCTTTCAATAATTCAGACTCGTGATTCATCAAGTAAATATACTCAACATCTACTCAAATCATCTGTGAAGTAAGAACATAACGATATCCACTACATGCCTCAGCACTCATTGGACTGCACACATCAAAATGTATTACTTCCAACAAGTTGCTTTCTAGTTCCATTTTACTGAAAACGAGGCTTTCAGTCATCTTGCCCATGTGGTATGATTTGCATGTCTCAAGTGATTCAAAATCAAGTGAGTCCAAACGGTCCATTTGCATGGAGTTTCTTCATGCATATACATCAATAGACATGGTTCGCATGTCTCAAACTTTTCAAAAACAAGTGAGCCCAAAGATCCATCAACATGGAGCTTCTTCATGCGTTTTATACCGATATGACTTACGTGGCAGTGCCATAAGTAGGTGGTACTATCATTACTATCTTATATCTTTTGGCATGAACATGTGTATCACTACGATCGAGATTCAATAAACCATTCATTTTAGGTGCAAGACCATTGAAGGTATTATTCAAATAAACAGAGTAACCATTATTCTCCTTAAATGAATAACCGTATTGCGATAGACATAATCCAATCATGTCTATGCTCAACACAAACACCAATCTCGATGGTAGAGGGAGCGTGCGATGCTTGATCACATCAAGCTTGGAAAAACTTCCAACACATATCGCCAGCTCACCTTTAGCTAGTCTTTGTTTACTCCGCAACCTTTTATTTCGAGTTTACTAACACTTAGCAACCTAACCGGTATCTAATACCATGGTGCTACTAGGAGTACTAGTAAAGTACACAAGGTATGTCCAATATACTTCTATCGACCTTGCCAGCCTTCTCATCTACCAAGTATCTAGGGTAATTCTGCTCCAGTGGCTGTTCCCCTTATTATAGAAGCACTTAGTCTGGGGTTTGGGTTCAACCTTGGGTTTCTTCACTAGAGCAGCAGCTGATTTGCCGTTTCATGAAGTATCCCTTCTTGCCCTTGCCCTTCTTGAAACTAGTGGTTTCACCAACCATCAACAATTGATGCTCCTTCTTGATTTCTACTTTTGTGGTGTCAAACATCGCGAATATCTCAAGGATCATCATATATGTCCCTGATATATTATAGTTCATCACGAAGCTCTAGCAGCTTGGTGGTAATGACTTTGGAGAAATATCACTATCTCATCTGGAAGATCAACTCCCACTCAATTCAAATGATTGTTGTACTCAGACAATCTAAGCACAAGCTCAACAATTGAGCTTTTCTCCCTTAGTTTGCGGGCTAAGAAAATCGTCGGAGGTCTTATACCTCTTGACATGGGCACGAGCCTGAAATCCCAATTTCAGCCCTCGAAACATCTCATATGTTTCGCGATGTTTCAAAACGTCTTCGGTGCCTCAACTCTAAACCGTTTAACTGAACTATCACGTAGTTATCAAAATGTGTATGTCAGATGTTCGCAACATCCACAGACGACGTTCGAGGTTCAGCACACTGAGCGGTCCATTAAGGACATAAGCCTTCTATGAAGCACTGAGGACAATCCTCAGTTTACGGACCTAGTCCACATAATTGCTACTATCAACTTTCAACTAAATTTTCTCTAGGAACATATCTAAACAGTAGAACTGAAGCGCGAGCTATGACATAATTTGCGAAGACCTTTTGACTATGTTCAGGATAATTAAGTTCATCTTATGAACTCCCACTCAGATAGACATCCCACTAGTCATCTAAGTGATTACATGATCCGAGTCAACTAGGCCATGTCCAATCATCACGTGAGACGGACTAGTCAACATCGGTGAACATCTTCATGTTGATCGTATCTACCATACGACTCATGCTCGACCTTTCGGTCTCTTGTGTTCCGAGGCCATGTCTGTACATGATAGGCTCGTCAAGTCAACCTAAGTGTTTTGCATGTGTTCCGAGGCCATGTCTGTACATGCTAGGCTCGTCAACACCCGTTGTATTCGAACGTAAGAATCTATCATACCCAATCATCACGTGGTGCTTCGAAATGACGAACATTCGCAATGGTGCATAGTTAGGGGAAACACTTTCTTGAAATTTTAATGAGGGATCATCTTATTTACTACCATCGTTCTAAGCAAATAAGATGTATAAACATGATAAACATCACATGCAATCAAATACTGACATGATATGGCCAATATCATATTGCTCCTTTTGATCTCCATCTTCGGGGCTCCATGATCATCATCGTCACCGGCATGACACCATGATCTCCGTCATCGTGTCTTCATGAAGTTGTCTCGCCAACTATTACTTCTACTACTACATCTAACGGTTAGCAATAAAGTAAAGGAATTACATGACGTTTATGTTGACACGCAGGTCATAAATAAATTAAGACAACTCCTATGGCTCCTGCCGGTTGTCATACTCATCGACATGCAAGTCGTGATTCCTATTACAAGAACATGATCATCTCATACATCACATATATCATTCATCACATCCTTTGGCCATATCACATCACATAGCATACCCTGCAAAAACAAGTTAGACGTCCTCTAATTGTTGTTTGCATGTTTTACGTGGCTGCTATGGGTTTCTAGCAAGAACGTTTCTTACCTACGCAAAAACCACAACGTGATATGCCAATTGCTATTTACCCTTCATAAGGACCCTTTTCATCGAATCCGATCCGACTAAAGTGGGAGAGACAGACACCCGCTAGCCACCTTATGCAACTAGTGCATGTCAGTCGGTGGAACCAGTCTCACGTAAGAGTACGTGTAAGGTCGGTCCGGGCCGCTTCATCCCACGATGCCGCCGAATCAAGATAAGACTAGTAAAGGCAAGTAAATTGACAAAATCAACGCCCACAACTGCTTTGTGTTCTACTCGTGCACAGAAACTACGCATAGACCTAGCTCATGATTCCACTGTTGGGGAACGTAGCAGAAATTCAAAATTTTCTACGCATCACCAAGATCAATCTATGGAGTAATCTAGCGACGAGGGGAAGGAGAGTGCATCTACATACCCTTGTAGATCGCTAAGCGGAAGCGTACAAGTGAACGGGGTTGATGGAGTCGTACTCGTCGTGATCCAAATCACCGATGATTCTAGTGCCGAACGGACGGCACCTCCGTGTTCAACACACGTACAGCCCGGTGACGTCTCCTACGCCTTGATCCAGCAAGGGGAGAAGGAGAGGTTGGGGAAGACTCCATCCAGCATCAGCACGATGGCGTGGTGGTGGTGGAGGAGCGCGGTACTCCAGCAGGGCTTCGCCAAGCACTATGAGAGACGAGGAGGAAGAGGGGTAGGGCTGCACCAACAGGGAGAGAATTCACATGTGTTGGGCAGCCCCAAACCTCAAGTATATATAGGGGAGGGGAGGGGCTGTGCCCCCACCTAGGGTTCCCTCCCTAGGGGTGGCGGCAGCCCCTAGATCCCATCTAGGGGGCGGCCAAGGGGAGGGGGAGAGGGAGGCACACCAGGCATGGGCCCTAAGGCCCATCTGCCCTTAGGGTTTGCCCCCCTCCTCCCCTTTAGGCGCCTTGGGCCCTTGTGGGGGGCGCACCAGCCCACCTGGGTCTGGTCCCCTCCCACACTTGGCCCATCCAGCCCTCCGGGGCTTGTGGCCCCACTTGGTGGACCCCCGGGACCCTCCCGGTGGTCCCAATACGTTACCGATAAAACCCGAAACTTTTCCGGTGACCAAAATAGGACTTCCCATATATAAATCTTTACCTCCGGACCATTCCGGAACTCCTCGTGACATCCGGGATCTCATCCGGGACTCCGAACAACATTCGGTAACCGCGTACATACTTTCCCTATAACCCTAGCGTCATCGAACCTTAAGTGTGTAGACCCTACGGGTTCGGGAGACATGCAGACATGACCGAGACAACTCTCCGGTCAATAACCAACAGCGGGATCTGGATACCCATGTTGGCTCCCACATGTTCCACGATGATCTCATCGGATGAACCATGATGTCAAGGATTCAATCAATCCCGTATGCAATTCCCTTTGTCCATCGGTACGATACTTGCCCGAGATTCGATCGTCGGTATCCTGATACCTTGTTCTATCTCGTTACCGTCAAGTCTCTTTACTCGTTCCGTAACACCTCATCCCGTGATCAACTCCTTGGTCACATTGTGCACATTATGATGATGTCCTACCGAGTGGGCCCAGAGATACCTCTCCGTTTACACGGAGTGACAAATCCCAGTCTCGATTCGTGCCAACCCAACAGACACTTTCGGAGATACCTGTAGTGTACCTTTATAGCCACCCAGTTACATTGTGACGTTTGGCACACCCAAAGCGCTCCTACGGTATCCGGGAGTTGCACAATCTCATGGTCTAAGGAAATGATACTTGACATTAGAAAAGCTTTAGCATACGAACTACATGATCTTGTGCTAGGCTTAGGATTGGGTCTTGTCCATCACATCATTCTCCTAATGATGTGATCCCGTTATCAACGACATCCAATGTCCATGGTCAGGAAACCGTAACCATCTATTGATCAACGAGCTAGTCAACTAGAGGCTTACTAGGGACATGGTGTTGTCTATGTATCCACACATGTATCTGAGTTTCCTATCAATACAATTCTAGCATGGATAATAAACGATTATCATGAACAAGGAAATATAATAATAACCAATTTATTATTGCCTCTAGGGCATATTTCCAACAGCCCGCGGAGATGTATAGACTATTCTTTGGATCACAAGAGATGTGTCCGGATTTGACCGAGGACGCAGGCCTAAGTTGCAATCGCCCGGATACTCAAGTAAGCAACCTTGTGCCCGGACCTTCTATCCGTATAATTGTCATAAACTTGCCCCTAAAAGAGCCATCCTTTTAAACAGGAGTGGATAGCGAAGGAAAAGCTGATCAGGTGTCCGGCTCCCCTTCCTGAAACCAGGCTGGATCCCATGCTGGTCAGGTTGCTGGAGATAATGCCTTTGGAGGGGGAGGACAAGGAAGCTATGGCCTCCTCGAAGGAGGCTGCTCCGAAGGGAGGAACCGACAATTCCTCTCCTAAGGGGAAGAAGAGAGCCGCCTCTGATGACCCGGAAACCATGGCCTCGAAGCGGGGGAGAAAATCCTCGTCAGAGGGTCCGACGCTGGGGAGTTCCTCGACCGGACTACGCCTCAAGGGGATCAGACCTCCAACGAGCCGTAAGTGGAGAAATATTTTCCTTTTGAGGGATGAGGGAAATCCTTGATTTATATCTGAGAAGATTAACCAAACCTTTACCTTGTAGCTTGGACCTCAGCCCTTCTCAACAGAGCTCGTCTTCGGGGGATCTCCTTCCGGAGATGATGGAGAGCGGGACGCCTCCCCCTGCCATGCCGCCTAGCGAGGCGGGCGACCCTGAGGTGTCGTCGCGGAGGGTTTCTTCGAATCCGGCAGGGGAGGAAGGTAGCTATGCGGCCCCCCGAGGTTCTCCGCGTCCGGCCTTCGAAAGAGGTCATGGGACGAGCCCGGCACCGTCTGGTGCTCGGTCGGAGGAGCTAAAGATTCTGCTGGGGCGAGCTTCTATCTCAGAGGAGCACCGCGCATTGATGGGCACGGTGATTGAAAGGATTTCATCCGCAGAGAGCGGATTGTATGAGGCCGTCAAAAGTTTAATGACGGGTTTCGAGGTACATTAGAAATGTATACTTTTGTCAGTTGTGCATGAATAAGATGCGCCCTGTGTAGATAGTAGCCCCTGAGACTCTGCGCTTCGTCAAGAAATGACGGCACGCGGAGGATCATAATCCCAGGTCTAAGATGTCGCCTTTGAATGTAGCCGGTAGGGTGTCCAGAATCGAGCCGAACTGACGATTTTGCCGAACTAAAGCGGCAACTGGACGTGGCAGATGCCGACATCACGCTTGTCAATAAGCGGCTTGATGAGGCTCAAGGTATGTAATTCCTCGGGCGGCATCAGGTAAGAACAGTTTTATGCCTGTGTCTTATGATGTGTGTGCTTGACGCAGATGGTGCGGCCGCCGTGGAGAGTCTTAGGGCAGAACTTGCCCGAGCTAAAGAACAAGCCAGCGAAAGTGATGCGGCTACCAGGAAAGCCCTTGAAGAGCTGAGAGCCGAACAGGCTGCTCATTGCCGAAGCAAGGAAGAGATGGCCGAGATGGCCGAAAAGTTAAAAAGCACTATAGACCGTTGCAGACTTCTTAAAAAACAAGACCAGGCGAAACAGACGGACTTAGAGAAGGCCGTTGCCAATGCCAAGGACGTGCGTTCTGCGATGAGAGCTGCGAAGGAGGAGCTGCTTCAGGTCGAACAGATTGCGGCTGGAAAGCCCTTTATGCTGCGAAGGAAATTTTGTGATCCGAAGTTTGCTCCGTTGGACCGGATGTAGAGTGTAGAGGATACCTATCTGGACTTGGCAGCGAGTGCTGCTGATGCGACCGAACACTTTTGAGATCAGAAAGATCGCGAAGTGGAAAAGCTTTTCTGGTCACAGTTTCACAATCCAGAGCGTCCACTGGCAGTGGATGATCGTTTGGCTCAATGGGCCGAACTGAATAGGTTGTCTGGACTCGCCATGAAGTACGTCATGGGTCACGTGTGGCCGAGGAGATCGGAGCCGAAGAGTTATTTCAGTTTAGTGCAGCAATTCCTTGACGTGGTGCCGCGTATAAATGCAATGAAGAGGTCAGCATGCATAGAGGGCGCTAGGATGGCTCTTGCCCGTGTTAAGACATACTGGGCAGAGATGGAGACCATCGTTGTTGCGTCCCGAGATTCGAACAAAAGCTGAGTACCCTCCGAGCACTATTTTCAGGAAGTTCTTGAAGGCGGTCGTGTAATAGAGACGCAGTGCCCGAAAGATGCTATGTTATGATAGCATATGTAATTATAAAGTAATATTTTGATAAACTGTAGTGGCCTTATTTATACTTGTGCCTCCAAGTATTGGGAACACCTCCTGTGCGGCCGTTTTAAAATATATATATATATACAAAATCTGAAAGATGGCAGTCGTTGGCTTCAGCCCCCACGCACATAGTGCAGGGGTGCTCGCAAAAGACGCATTTTCACACTTAACCCAACATCTTGGTCCTACAAAGGAGGTGATAGCGCAGCGGGCCAGGCAACCAGACTATAATGCTTTAACACTTTCACCTAGCCATAGGAGTTTGACAGTGAGACTATTTAGGTAGCCCCTTGGTGGCAACTGCGCTTGTCCGAGTTCGGGGCGCGTATGTGCCTGACCGGGAAGCGGCCCTTCGTTAAAGCGGAGGAATCTGATAGATTCCGATAGGTCATCGAGTGGCTGACCAGTCTCACGCTACATCATGACAGTCAGTTTTCGGCTTTCTCTACTGAGGTGCTCGCCCGGCCGAACCGGGGCACAATCGTAGTAGTTCTCCTGGTGCTACCTTAGCCGATAGAGCGGAACGTAAGGTAGCCGAACTCAGGAGCCGGGCAACCCAACATTTGACCAAAGACATGATTCGGAGCTGATGCATATAATGCCAAAACTCGCGACGCCGAACACTCCCTAAGGTGTTCAGTCTTTATGAGTGCGGGCAAAACAACACTCTTTATTAAAAAAGGCCCCTAGTGTCCAGGTACGTGCAAAAATTCTGACGTGGCCACATGCCAAGACGCCAGCCTCCTCCTTGGTTATATCAGAAAAAAAAACCAGGGGATGTGTAGCAACAAGAGACAGTAAAAAAAGGTTTACGCAGGGTCTTAATCTAAAATGAATCCTTTAGGACGGGTCCCTACTGCACGTCTGCGCCTGTGTCTCCATTGTGCCGTATCCTGGACGGGCGCCGCACGACGTTCATCTGTAAAAGAGAGGAACTGAGTTGAAAACGGGTCGTGCCAAAAAAGTTTAAAATAAACAAAGTATAAAGTAAAATATATAAGATTGATCTTTATTGTCTCTTATTGTATATGCGTGGAGCCCCTAGTGCGGGGGTATATGGCCTCTAGGCCTGCATCAATGATGATTTTGTACCGAACTCGTCTATCCGCGTTCGTGGTCTTGAATGACCTATTTCGAAGTTTTTTGGCCGGTGAGGCCATTTTGCTGTGGGGCTGTCAAAGCGGCCGCACAGTCCTCCGCTTGGGGAGGTGCACTTTAGTGCTTCCCCTTTAAAGAGATGATGCCTCGTGGACCGGGCATCTTAAGCATAAGAGATGCATAATGCGGTATTGCGTTAAAGCGAGCGAAAGCTTCGCGTCCCAGTAGTGCTTGATAGCGACTTGAGAACGGGACGATATGGAAGGTCAGCTTTTCGCGGTGGAAGTTATCGGCAGAGCGGAATATGACTTCGAGCCGGAGAAAACCCATACAATGGGTGTCCGGGCTCGGTATTACCCCTTGAAAGGAGGTTTTGCTGCGGCGGATTCTTGCTGGGTTTATCCCCATGTGCTGGATTGTATCCTGATATATCAGGTTTAGTCCACTACCGCCGTCTATGAGGACATTTGCAAACTGGAGTCCGCCAATTATTGGATCGAGTATCAAGGCAGTCCAGCCTACATTCTTGATATTTCTAGAATAATCTAGCTGATCGAAGATGATCGGTTTTGACAACCAGTGGCAGGACCCTTTGGGGATGGGCCGTGTGGTGCGTACCTTTACGGGCACCGCACGTTTTGTTATGTGAAGTGAGTTCACTGTTTTTACTTCTTGTGGGAAGTTCTTTTGTTTCCTGGTGCTCTGCTTTTGGGGTTCGTCCTCGTCTTCGCTTGGTGTGTCGAGCCCCTTGTGTTCGGCATTGAGTCTGCCGGATTGTTTGAAAACCCAAGAGTCTCTATGGGTATGGTTAGCAGGCTTCCCGGGAGTACTGTGTATCTGACATATCTTGTCCAGGATTTTATTTAGGTTGGATGGATCGTCCCTGTTGTCCTGGGGGGCGATTTTGCCTGATTTTGTCGTGAGCCTTTGAATCCGGCATTGACTGTCGTGCTCTTCGGACTTTTGTCCTTAGTCCAGCGATGGTCCTTGTTGCGTCGCGGTTTTCCGTTTCCATCCCTAGTTTCGGATGTACTTGGGTCGCTGGGGCTGCACCTTGCCAACCAGCTGTCCTCCCCTGCACAAAAGTGGGTCATGAGGCTTGTTAGTGCGGCCATTGTTCTTGGCTTTTCTTGGCCGAGGTGTCTGGCGAGCCATTCGTCTCGGACGTTGTGCCTGAAAGCTGCTAAGGCTTCGGCATCTGGACAGTCGACTATCTGATTCTTTTTAGTGAGGAATCTATTCCAGAACTGCCGAGCTGATTCTCCGGGTTGCTGAGTTATGTGACTAAGATCGTCTGCATCCGGAGGGCGGACATAGGTCCCTTGAAAGTTTGCTCGGAAAGCATCCTCGAGCTCTTCCCAGCTTCCAATTGTGTTTTCGGGAAGGATTTTAAGACAATGCCGGGCTGGCCCTTTAAGCTTAAGGGGTAAATATTTTATGGCGTGGAGATCATCTCCTCTAGCCATGTGTATGTGGAGGATATAATCCTCGATCCAAACTCTAGGGTCTGTTGTTCCATCATATGCCTCTATGTTTACGGGTTTGAATCCCTTTGGGAATTCATAGTCCAGGACCTCATCGGTGAAACATAGGGGGTGTGCGGCGCCCCTGTATTTGGGTGTGCCGGATTCTGATGATGGCTTCATAGCATTGCTTACGAGAGCTTGCTTTCTTGGCCCATAAATGGACCTGACTGGGCCATGATGTGAATCCTTAAGTGGGTCGCATTTAGGTGCGGCGTCGCTTGCCGCTTTATGGGGTCGTCTATCCGACCGTGTGGCTTTCTCATTTTTTGAATGCGAGGGCTCTAGGGCCTCTTCGTCGAATTCAGATAGTAGCTTTCTTTTCGGATAGCTTTTAGTGCGGCGACTGTCACCGTATTTATCTGCGGTATTGATTACTTTGCTCCATCTAATCCAGAGTGCATCTTCCGCTGTTTTTAGCTTCCGCTTCTGCTTTTTTAGGCTGCTTGCAGTTGCAACGAGCCTCTCGTGGAGATTCTTCTGCTCCATAGGTTTATTCGGCGTGAGGTCGTCCGGAATGCCGTTTTTGCCAGAGAAGGGATGTTCGGTTTCTCTATCTGTGTTGCCCTGTTCGGACGGTTTCTCTAAGGCCTGCTCGTCGTCTACTGGCTCGTCCTGCTCTATGGCTGGGTTTTTGTCGAGGCGGGGCTTGGGTCGGCGTTTACGCCGACGCTTTGATTGCTTTTCGGGGGTTCGATCTCCCATCCCATCCCCTTTTTCCTCATTGTCGCTTCCTTTAGGGGTATCCACCATGTACACATCGTGAGATCAGGTGGCTGTCCAATGCCCTATGGGCATTGGTTCGTCGGTATCTCCTGCATTGTCATCCATGTTGTCGATGTCTCCAGAGTCGAAGTTGAGCACGTCGTTTAAATTGTCGACAGTGGCTACCAAGTGGGTGGTGGGTGGGGTTTGAATTTCTTCATCGTCCGTATCCCATCCTCGCTGACCGTAGTTCGGCCAGGGCTCTCCTGATAAGGAGAGAGACTTGAGAGAGTTCAGGATATCGCCACAAGGCGAGTACTGAAAGATGTCTGCGGCGGTGAACTCCATTATCGGCGCCCAATCGGATTCGATCGGCAGGGGCGCGGGGGGTTCGGAGTTCGGAAAGGAGTCTGGATCCTCGGAGTCATGGATCATGCAGAGTGCAGGGCTAGCGTTCGGCTCGATCGCCTTTGAGATCGAAGCCCCCGAGGTGATGTCCAACCGCTCATCCTCGATTGGCGCAATAGGCTCCGAGTTAGGGGTCGGAACCGATGCGTGTGCGGCCTCCAGGACACTGTCCGGAGGTAGAGCTAGATCATGCCCCTCGAGATAGTGCAGCGCGCTTGGCCGTGGCTCGAACCCGTCGAAGATCAAGTCTCCGCAAATGTCAGCCGTGTAGTTTAAGCTTCCAAACCTGACTTGATGGCCAGGGGCGTAGCTTTCGATCTGCTCCAGGTGGGCGAGCGAATTGGCCCGTAGAGCGAAGCCGCCGAAGACGAAGATCTGTCCGGGGAGAAAAGTCTCACCCTGGACCGTATCGTTGTCGATGATCAAAGGAGCCATCGGGCCTAAAGGCGACGACACAGAGGAACTCTCAATGAAAGCACCAATGTCGGTGTCAAAACCAGAGGATCTCGGGTAGTGGGTCCCGAACTGTGCGTCTAGGCCGGATTGTAACAGGTGGCAGGGAACACGATGTTTTACCCAGGTTCGGGCCCTCTTGATGGAGGTAAAACCCTACGTCCTGCTTGATTAATATTGATGATATGGGTAGTACAAGAGTAGATCTACCACGAGATCAAGGAGGCTAAACCCTAGAAGCTAGCCTATGGTATGATTGTTGTATATGGAGTTGATTGCCTACGGACTACAACCCTCCGGTTTATATAGACACCGGATAGGGTTAGGGTTACATAGAGTCAGTTACAATGGTAGGAGATCTCGAATATCCACATCGCCAAGCTTGACTTCCACGCCAAGGAAAGTCCCATCCGGACACGGGACGAAGTCTTCAATCTTGTATCTTCATAGTCCAGGAGTCCGGCTGAAGGTATAGTCCGGCTACCCGAACACCCCCTAATCCAGGACTCCCTCACACCCACAGAGAATGTTGGGTTTTCAAGCAGGCCGGTAAGCTAAACGCCGAACACAAGGGGAGGGAGACACCAAGTGAAGGCGAGGACGAACCTCGCCAGCAAAGCACTAGAGGACAGACAAAATTCCCACCAGAGGTCAAAATAGTAAACATGATCCATGTGACAAAGAGAAGAAGCAAATATGCACTCCGAGACACACGCGCCATAGAGCTCGTCACCCCTAGGTCCAACCCCTGGCTGGCCTGCCCGATCACTTTTGATCGCGGGGAACACGCGACAAGCATCCGGTACGAAGGATTGGCTGCCTTGGTGTTAGACCCAATAATAAACGGATACCATCTCACACGAGTCCTCATGGACGGCGGCAGTGGTCTAAATCTGATATATCAGGACACAGTCCGCAAAATGGGGATAGACCCGACAAAAATAAGCCACAGTAATACTACCTTGAAGGGAGTAATACCAGGCCTAGAGGCCCGTTGTACGGGCTCTCTATTACTAGAGGTTGTATTCGGTTCTTCTGATAACTTCCGAAGCGAAAGGTTAACTTTCTACATCGCTCCATTCCGAAGTGGCTATCAGGCACTACTCGGAAGAGCAGCTTTCGCTCGTTTTAATGCAATACCGCATTACGCTTCTCTCAAGCTTAAGATGCCCGGTCCACGTGGCACCATCACAGTTAGCGGAAATACTGAGTGTTCTCTACGCGCGGAAGAACATGCGGCAGCTTTAGCCGCCGAGCACTAGACGGCCTCACCAACCAGAAAAAATGACAGGTCGTCAAGACCACGGACACGGTTAAACGAGTCCGGTGCACCACTACATATACATGAGATTGGTTTGGTTGTCCAACCCTCCTAAACGGTACCAGGGGCTTCCCGCGTGTAATCAGGGCTAGTCCGGCTCAACTTGACTTATCTTGAATTTTAATAGTATATTGATAATAACCAATTTTTTGGCACGACAACTTTCACCTAAGTTCTTCTCTTTTACAGATGACAATCGTGCTACGCTCGTCCAGGACATGGCACAACGGAGACACAGGCGCAGACGTGCAGCAGGGACCCGCTCAAAGGTTTCTTTTCAGATTAAGACCCTGCGTAAACCTTTTTTACTGTCTCTTGTTGTTCACATCCTCCGGATACTCAATACAACCGAGAAGGATGATGATGTTATTGGCATGTGGCCACGTCAGGACATTGCACGTACCTGGACACTCGGGGTTTATTATTAAGGGCATCGTTCAGCCCGGCATATGTTATAAAGACTGAATACCTTAGGGAGTGTTCAGCGTCGCGAGTTTGGCCTTATATGCATCAGCTCCGAATCATGTGTTTGGTCAAATGTTGGGTTTGCCCGGCTCCCACGTTTTGGTACCTTACGTTCCGCTATATCGGCTAAGGTAGCACTAGGAGAACTACTGCGATTGTGCCCTGGTTCATCCGGATGAGCACCTCAGTAGAGAAAGCCGAAAACTGACTGTCATGATAAAGCGCGAGACTGGTCAACCACTCGATGACTCAACGGAATCTTCGGGATTCCTCTGCATTAATGAAGGGTCGTTTCCCGGTCATGTACGTACACGCCCCGTATTTGGACGAGCGCAAAAGTACCAGGGGCTATATAGTAGCCCCACCGTCAAACTCCTATGGCTAAGTGAAAGTGTTAAAGCAATATAGTCTGATTGCCTCGTTCGCTGTGCTACCACCTCCTTCATGGACCAAGACGTTGGATCAAGTGTGAATACGCGTTTTTTGCGAACACCCCCGCATTATATGCGTGGGAGCGGAAGCTGACGACTGCAAACTTTCAGGTTATATACATATATACATAAACGGCCGCACAGGAGGCATCATAATACTTTCAGGCAAAAGTATAAACACGGCCTTGATAACTCAATAAAACATTGTTTTTACAATGGGAGTACATGTCACTAAAACATAATATTCTTCGAGCACTGAGTCTCTATCGAACGAGCGCCTTCAAGGACTTCTTCAAAGTAGTGCTCGGCAGCCACTCGGCCCACGGCCGAACCCTGTGTTGCAATAGTGGTGGCCTCCATCTCTGCCCAGTATGTCTTGACACGGGCAAAGGCCATCCGCGCACCCTCTATGCACACTGACCTCTTCATAGCATCGATGTGCAGTAAAGCACCAAGGAATTGTTGCACTAAACTAAAGTAACTATTCGGCCTTGGCCCTCCCGGCCACAGATGATCCACAACAGACCTCATGGCAAGTCCGGACAACCTATTGAGCTCGGCCCACTCGGCCATTCGCTCATTCAACAGCAGCGAATGCACTGGAGCATGGAACTGTGACCAAAACAGTTTTTCCACTTCACGATCTTTTTGATCCTTGAAATACTCGGCCGCATCAGCAGCACTTGCTGCCAAATCCATGTAGGCGTCCGCAGAACTCCATAGTTGGTCAAGAGGGGCATACTTCGGATCTCTAAACTTAGTCCGCAACAAGAAGGGCTTCCCAGCCACGATATCCGCAGCTTGACGCAGCTCCTCCTTCGTCGCTCTGATTTTGGAGCGGGCTTCCTTGGCTGCTACCATGGCCTTCTCTAGGTCTGTCGCCCTCGCTCGGCTTTCTTTTTCAAGAAGCTGGTAACGGTCAGCGGCATCTTTCAACTCAACGACCATCTTGGCTATTCTTTCCTTGCTCTGGCAATGCGCAGCATGTTCAGCCCTCAACTCTTCAACCGCCTTTAGAGCGGCTGCATCGCTTCCTTGCTTGTTCCTTGGCTCGGGAAAGCTCCACCTGAAAGGTCTCCACGGTGGCAGCTCCATCTGCAGTCACAACATATTAAAGATACTGGCATCATGCTCCTCTTACTATGTGTTGATCATCAGAAAAATCACTTACCCTGTGCCTCGTCAAGCCGCTTGTTGACAAGCACGATGTCGGCATCTGCCGCATCAAGTTGCCGCTTTAGCTCGGCAAACCCATCGGTCCGGCTAGCCACCGGAGCTTCAGCCACCTGCACATAAAGACAGTCTGGTTATTACCTGGGACTATGATCCTCTATTTGCCGCCGTTTTCAACGACAACCAGAGTCTCAGGGGCTACTATCTGCATAGGGCACACCTAACATGTGCGGTACTGTCAAAAACATACACTATTTCACATACCTCAAAGCCTTTCAGCAGACTCATAAAAGCTTCATGCAATCCGCTTTTAGCGGATGAAATCCTTTCAATTATCGTACCCATTAGCGTATGATGCGCTTCTGAGATGGCCGCTTGCTCCAGAAGATCCTTCAGTGCGTCCGACCGCACACTGTACGGTTCCCTTTAGGAGCCGAATACTGAGGACTCCGAGTAGCCAAAGGATTACCCTCTGGCCTTGGCGGATCAGGAGAGACCCTCCGCGATGACTCTTCAGGGTCGCCCGCCTCATGAGGCGGGGTGACAGGGGGAGGCGTTTCGCTCTCCATCATCTCCGGAAGAAGATCCCCCGAAGACGAACTCTGTCGAGAAGGGCTACGATCCGAACTACAAGATATAAGCTTCGGTTATTGTCTTCAGAAGTAAGGTAGGACACTTTCACTATTAAAATACCTTTTGATTACTTACAGCTCGGTAGAGGGCTGATCCCCGTGCGGACATTGTGCGGCAAGAATACCCTCCGAGGCAGGACCCTCTGGTGAAGATTTCTTCTCCCGTTTGGAAACCTTTGTTTCCGGATCCTCAGAGGTGGTCCTCTTCCTTCCTCAGGGAGAGGGAATGTCAGATTCTTCTCCCTGGTTATCCTCCCTCGTGGAGGCGCTCATTCCCCCGGTTGGGACGAGTAGCGAGTGAGGCCTGCTTTCGGCCTCTTTATTCCCCCATTCATCTTCCTTTGAGGGCACCTGATAAGGCGCCGGCTCGAGCATTCTGTCCAGTACTAGATTGGCCAAGCCTTCGGGAAGGGGGGCGAACACCTGATCATCTTCGCCTTTGTTATCCAGTCCTGGTCAAAGAGCGACTTTTCAGAATGATGTCATGATAAATAAAAGGACAGCGTGTTCGGCCATGGGATTACTTACTTGGGTATCAGGGCGGTTGCAGCTCAGACCCGCATCCTCGATGGTGTCCGGACACTCTATTTGGGGTCCGAAGAACAATTTATACATCTCTTCGAGCGTCATGCCGAGGAAGTGCTGAATAGTTCGCGGTCCTTCCGGGTTGAATTCCCACATACGGAGGGGTCGACGTTTGCAAGGCTGGACTCGACGAACTAGCATAACTTGCATTACCATAACCAGGCTGAAATCTCTCTCAAAGAGATCTCGGATGCGACTCTGTAATATCGGCACATCATTTGCTGGACCCCAACTCAGCCCCCTGCTGATCCATGACGTCAGTTGTGGTGGGGGGCCCGAGCGAAAGGCAGGGGCGGCTACCCACTTGGTACTTCGGGGAGCTGTGATGTAAAACCACTCCCGCTGCCACAAGTTGGACGCCTCTGGGAAGGAACCCTCTGGCCATGGAGCATTAGCGCTTTTGCTTATCACGGCACCTCTGCACTCTGCGTGCCGCCCCTCGATCATCTTCGGCTTCACATTGAAGGTCTTGAGCCACAGGCCGGAGTGAGGGGTAATGCGGAGGAAGGCCTCACATACGACGATGAACGACGAGATGTGAAGGAGGGAATCCGGGGCCAAATCATGGAAATCTAGCCCATAATAGAACATGATCCCCCTAACAAAGGGATCCAGAGCGAGGCCTAGTCCTCGGAGGAAGTGAGAGATGAACACAACACTCTCGTTGGGTTCGTGAGTGGGGATGACCTGCCCTCGGGCGGGCAGCCTGTGCGAAATTTCGGCGGTCAAATATCTGGCCTCTCTCAGCTTCTTGATGTCCTCCTCTATGACAGAGGAAGGCATCCACCGACCTTGGAGGTTGGATCCGGACATGGTTGAAGGTCCGAAGCGCCTGACCTGAGCCTGGGGTGTTGGAACTCGAGGCGGGGGAAGGATTCGATTGAGCACGAGAGGAAAAAAGGACATGTCTTGGCCTCTTTATAAAGAGGGTGAATGTCAAGCGTCCTCCTCGCGACCGTTTTGGACTCGCCTAAAATCGAGGAGTCATACCAACGGGCGCGAGTGGGTTACCCATGTCCGTATTGATGAGAATCCCGTAATAAGGGGGACACGATCTCTGCTTCGACAAGACGTGTCAAGAAAGCCGCCTCGCAATATGTGCAGTGCTGGTTGGGAAAAACGGTTCGGATAATGACTGGGCCATGACATAACGTCGTGCTGTCAAAACACGTCATCATATTAGATTTGTGGAAATATTATTCTCTCTACGGTGGTATGTGGAAATTGTTTTGCAGAGCTGGACACTATCCCTGGGTTTAAAATCTTCTGTGTAGTATTCGGAGGAGGAACCCACCTTGCAATGCCGAAGATAGTACTACGCGCCGGACTCATCGTCATTGAAGCCTGGTTCAGGGGCTACTGAGGGAGTCCTGGATTAGGGGGTCTTCGGACAGCCGGACTATATCCTTTGGCCGGACTATTGGACTATGAAGATACAAGATTGAAGACTTCGTCCCGTGTCCGGATGGGACTCTCCTTGGCGTGGAAGGCAAGCTAGGCAATACGGATATGTAGATCTCCTCCCTTGTAACCGACTCTGTGTAACCCTATCCCCCTCCGATGTCTATATAAACCGGAGGGTTTAGTCCGTAGGACAACAGACAATCATACCATAGGCTAGCTTCTAGGGTTTAGCCTCTATGATCTCGTGGTAGATCAACTCTTGTAATACTCATATCATCAAGAACAATCAAGCGGGACATAGGGTATTACCTCCATCAAGAGGGCCCGAACCTGGGTAAACATCGTGTCCCATGCCTCCTGTTACCATCCGCCTTAGACGCACAGTTCGGGACCCCCTACCCGAGATCCGTCGGTTTTGACACCGAGAGAGAGAGAGAGAGAGAGAGAGAGAGAGAGAGAGAGAGAGAGAGATAGAGAGAGAGAGAGAGAGAGAGAGAGAGAGAGGAGGATGGGTGGGTGAGGGATGCGGGTGAATCTGGCATACGCCGGAGTTGCGAGGTGGGAGAAGGGGAGGGGCGGCGGCAAGGTGGGTCGGTGTCAAGGGAGGCGAAGCCGTGGGGGTGACGCGAGCTCAGGCGTTCTGTTGGGAGGATGCGAGTGACCCTTTTTCCCCCCATGACGAAGAGTTATTTCACTTAGATAGAAAATTGTGACTATGGGTTCAATTGTGTAAAACTGTAGGGTCTTTCTGCAAAAATGCCTGCAGTAGCATGTCTAGTGGTCGACATGCAACTGGCCACGACAAGCCTCCTCCCTTCCGACCCCAGTTGTAGTCACTTTGTGCCCATGCAGTTGCGGTCGGGTTACAATGCTTGAAGTCGTATGTCTAATGATGGACACGCAACTGCCCAGGACAACCCTGCCTCCGCGACCTCAGTTGGAGTCGCTTTATGCCCATGCAGTTGCGGTCCCTTTGTACTCATGCAGTTACACTCAAATTACAACGCTTGCAGTTGCATGTCTAGTGGTGGACATGCAACTAGCCCGACAACCCCCTCCTGACCCATGTTGAAGTGGCATTGTGCCCATGCAGTTGTAGTCAGGTTACAACCCTTGCAATTGCATGTCTAGTGATGGACATGCAACTGGCCACGACAACCCTCCTCCCTTTAGACCCTAGTTGCAGTCGTTTTGTGCCCGCGCACTTGCGGTCGGGTTACAATTCTTGCCGTCGCATAGATGTAACAAGATAAACAACTCAACAACAAAAAATAGTGAGACAATACAGAAAACCCACAGGCCGACAAGGCGAGAAAGCATGAATGTGAAAGTGTGAGCTAGCACGCGGGGCACATGAAAAAACACACACATATGCCCTAGGGTAGGTGTTGTTGCATCCCGTTGAAAGGTAGCAGTTGCGACCCATTTAAAAACTTGTAGTTACGATCCTGTGAGTCCATGTTGTTGTCATCCCATTTGAAACTTCTTGTTGCGAACTTGCGATTCCTTTTGAAAACTTGCAGTTGCGATCTATTTTTAAAGACTTGCTGTTGTGACCCAAGAAAAAAATGAAATGAAAAATAGATTTATCTAGTTGTACATTCCAAGATTAACAAAATCTCATCCAACTAGAATTTTTCACAAGTGTTTGCATATAAAGAATGAAAAAACTAACAAAAACTAAATAAACAAATAAATAAAAAGGAAATCAAATGATAACAATAGAAAAAATGCAGCCAAAAAAGAAAGAAAGATTAGTCACGAGAGTGAGGAATGACATGGTCGCTTTCCCTATTAACATGTAGACATAAAAAGGTGACAAAAAGATAGACATGAGTGTGGTAACTTTTCCTTTTTGAGGCAATGGACTGTGGTAGTAACTGGGTAGTGCGTTGGTGCATGTCGCTAGAGCGTGGACAAGCGGGCCGACAAAACAAAACAACTTGGGCTGCCGTGTCCGCGTGGCTGCATGCAAAAAAACAGCACGCACGAGTTACTCAAAAGGAAAAGAAAAACAGCATGTACGAATCTCCGCACCTTTAGATCGGATGGCCAGGTGCATGAATGAGACCAATTTGTTTCTCATCTAGCTGAGTTTTAGTAAAACTGTTCTTTAAATGCGCATGTACATGTTCGGGTTCTTTTGTTGTGTGCAATTTTCTGTGGAGAAATGACAAATACTGCGACATTCGGTTAAAATGGCAGATTTTTTCCATTTCAATGATTTCGGCCAGGAAAGAGCTTTTGGCACGAGGGTTCTGAATATGGTTATTATTTTCTTTCAACACCCAAAGGATCCAAGGAGGAATGCAATAGTTTGCATGCGAATTTCATAAGAAGGCAAACATAAATCTTCCACTTTTCAAGTTTTTTTGTAAACAAATACCAAGGTTTTAGCACATCAATCTTCAGACATTTTGGGCTTACAAACGTTGAGGCACTTTTGCTATGGTTCAAAATATTCATTATGCAAATAAGAAAACCAACATCTATTCTGTACGAGTCCTTTTGAATTTCCTGCTGTGATCAACGTCTTCCTCTTCATGATCCCCCTCTAATGGCAGTGGTCGGCAACGTGTCATCAAGAAGTTCTCATTGGTCTCGAGGATGGCGGCCAACACTTCTTTTGACGACATAATAAATTCCACGCACGCATCCTTGAGTCGATTACAGTGGTGCTGATTCGCCAGCGCGTACGTGCTCATAACGGTGGCCACATCCATAGTGTTGCACAGCTCATCTTCGCACATGAGCTTCAGCCTCTCCAGCCCGTAGATGTCTGCCGCGACCATCAGGTGCTGCATCGCCGCGACGCTGTAGCCTCCTTCGTCGTCGGCGGGTGGCAGCGGCAGCGAGTCTTTGTAGATGTAGTGAAGCATCATCTGGAAGATGTCCGGCTCAACGTCGATGACCTTGACGCGCGGCATGTCGTCCTTCTCCGCCATGGGGCCATAGAACTGAGCTCCGAAGACCGGCGACCGCGCGGCCAGAAAGGACCTGTGCCCGCGGAACTCCTGGCTGCCCACGAGGAACGTGACGTCGGCGCCTCTCCCGTCCTCTAGCATGCTCTCGAGCTGGCTGAAGAGTTGGCTGGGCACTGTGGGCAGCTGCAGAGGCGGTGACTCGTCCGTGTCCGTGAAGACGGTGAGGACGCACCGTACCGTGAAGCAGCCGTCCCCCAGTTGCGACAGCCATTCCAGCTTGGCCTTGTCCGCGAATCCGTGATGGCCCCATGTCCGGTAATCGCGGGGAGAGAAGACGCGCTTCATCGCATCGAAGCTACGTTTACCTGGCTCCTTTTCTCTAGGATGCTCAGCGTGAACTTGGCGGTCACATCGTCGGTGTCTTTGCTGTCACTGTAACAGTGCACAAACGCTGCGGCGTGGCCATGATAGTTCTCGACTCCGTCTGGGTAGAAGCTGATCATCCACTTGTAGCCGCCGACTTCGAGGACGGACGAAGTAAGGGGCTCGCCGACACCGATGCCAACGAGCCCCAGATAATCGTCCACCTCCAAATTGAGCGTACCGGTGTGCTCCCTGACCGTGACACATCTCGACGTGATCTCCGGTGAGGCCGAGCTGCTGTTAGCCATGGCCGGCAGCGGTGGAGAACAGACGGGAAGTTAACTCGATCGTCTTGATGATGAACTATAGACTTGAAAAGAATTTGCACGCGCGTACGTACCGTACCTAGGCGGCTTATATAAAAAAGAAAGGAATCCGAAGAAAGCTAGGAGAGTAAATCATCAAGGAGTCGTATACGTGGGCGTCCGACTTTGGAGAGGAATCGAAAAAAGGAAACGCGCGCTACCGCTCACCCTAGGGATCAAGGTGCGCGCGTCGACCGCATCCTCGCCCTTGATCTTCTTTTGATCGGACGGCCCATAGCAACCCTATCCGTAGTTTAACTTTTACAATTGGGGTCTTGTTGCAATCCTACTGAGGACAACAAAGGATTTATTGTCGATAATACTACACACATGAGCGTTGCGCGACGGACTTTCACGGGGCAGTGCTGCGTGCCCTCCTAATCCCCCCCCCCCCCCCCCCCCCCCCGCACTGAATTTCATTGGTGGAGCCATCCTAACCACCACCCTGTAAAAACCCCGTGTGTCTAGCATTACTCATCTATTGTAGACGCAGCACCGCTCCCTCTCTCCACCTTACCCCCAACTAAACGTGTTAGTCCACACGTATTTTCCCCAAGCGATATCCATACTCTTCCTCCTCAGCTATTTTCCTTCTATTCCAAATCCTTCCTCCCTCTCGCACGTCCAATCCAGCTCCACTTAAAGCTGCAAGAGCTGCCGCCCGCCGCACCGATGATCAATGTCAGCGCCGCCTTACCATAGTGTAGCCTTGGAGCGCACGTTGAGGTGTTGCAAGCACTACAACCCACCGCAACTGCTATGAGCACGACACCACCCGTTGCCGCTAATGCAAGCGGACCACATGATGTTGACACAGCCGAGGCCGGGGAGGGCGGCGGCGTCACCAAAGAAGATTAGCATGACGGGGGGTCTCCGGGAAGCAATCAAACCGATGACACTTATGATCTGCAGGGAAGGCACAAAGGTTAGGGAAGGGACTTGTTACAATTGCAAGAGGGGTCTTGTTGCAATGGTGTCAGACACTACTGAGAGCCGCATATGCTTTTTGCAAGAAGAGTCCAATTGCAATGGTGATGTTGACGACCACGAGCCGGAGATGCTTCTACAACAAAGGTCATGTTGCAATTGCAATAAAGGTCTTGTTGCAATGGGGGCACAAAAACGAGGGGAAGAGGGCTCGTACGGTGAGTATAATATATTGGACGGCTCACGACCAGCCGATCCTTATAAGATCAGTCGGCTGATGCGTAGCACGACCAATAACAAAATGCGGGGAAATATAGTTATTATAGATGTCCTTCACATAATTTGCTCTGTTTTCATCCATTGCGGAGTACATTTTACCAATGAAAGATATTTTTCCAAATCCTTTTATGTTGAAGGTGCAAATAAAATATGTGATACAGGGAGGCAAAATAAAGTAATGCGGGCATCATCTTGGGAGCCATACATCGGCTGGAGGGACAAATGTTTGGCTTCGGTGACTGGGCGCAGGTCCCCGCATACTTCTCGTGCAGTGACTAAGATGGAGCGGCATGACATCTATGGCATCGATGGTTAGTCTGGATGGCATGGTGCAGCGTGGTCTCGGCCAGTGGCGGATCCAGGATCTCATATTTGGGTGTTCAATTTTGTTTTTGCAGGTTTCCCAAGAAAAAGAGATCTAATATCTAAAATGTTCATGTAGCAAGAACTTTTTTCCATCAAAATGATAATACCTTATAGAAATAACAAAAGAAATAAGGATTATTTACTACATAATCATGCAGTTGATGATCACATAGGCATTAATATACAATGCATCTGATTATCTGAAGACGTGACTGCATCAACGTGACATTCTCTCACGTGCCCTTGTCTCAGTCTCACGTTGCATGGCTGCATGTGCTTATCTAGAGGAGTTAGCTACGGAGGCAGTTAGCGTAGTGGCCGCGCTCTGCATATATAGATGTACTCACTCGACAGATGAATGGATATAGTTTCTGTCGCTCTCGTGCTCTCCCTTCTCTATATATAAAAGTTTCTAGCCAACAAATTTGGGTGTACATCTGTACACCCATGACCAACTGTGTATCCGCCACTGGTCTCGGTGCTGACACTGTTTGATGGGTGTGTGTAAGAGGGTGGCGTTGTATGGCGCCGCATCGGCGGCGCCAGGGGTATTCACTTGTATTCAAATGAATACCCAAGATTTGGCCTAAAAAAATTAATACATGTCTTTTTTAGCGGCCCACAGCCCCCACACTCGCCCCGTTCACGCGATCCAGACCCTAGCCGGCCGTTCCCCAAGTCCCCAACCTAACCTAGCGGCGGCGACCAGTACTGATTGCAGGCAGCGGCAAGCGGAGCCGCTGAACGGGCGACCAGCGGCAGGTCGGCAGCGGACCAGGTTCTATTCTCCTCTTCTCCTAGTTCTAACTTCCTAATTCATATGGGCTCATGCGGCAGCGCCTGGTCAAATTGTAGCAGCGCCTGGAGCATCACGGAGCGAGCTACTGCTGGATTTGTCCTAGTTCCTAATTCCTAATTCCTAATTCCTAGTTCCCGATCAAATCACATGCTCCTAATTCCTAGTTCTATTATCTGTAGGTGGATTTGTAGTGCAGTCAAATTGGACAAATTGCTGGTAGTGCTGGATTTGAATGCAACGAGCTACTGCCTACTAGTGCTGAATTTGATTAGTCTTAAGGTGGGTATTCCGGGTTAAAGTTTTGGAGACAAATTGTTGCTTGTGTTGCTGTCAAACATGCACATCACTCTGCTACTGCCTACTGAGTGCGCGAAAATATTATTGGTTGAATAATTCGGTACAACTCCTCTACTATGCATGATGTTGTAGAATGATTTTTCTGTGGCAGGACAAATTGCTTGTGCTGTAAAATGCATTCATATTCATTTGTTTGGTTCATATACTACATTTAGAGCCAAAAAAATTTGGATGAATACCCAGCCTTCATTTCCTGGCGCCGCCACTGTGACGCCGTGGTGACATCGACGACAAAAGAGGTATGGCAAGATCAATACATTGAGCATGCTTAAAGATGGGACGAAGGAAGATGGTAACGACGGATTCTAAAGAGTGTACATGCGGTTGGTGCTCCTGACTAGCAGGCGGACTGTTTGGTGAGGCCACCGGTTAATCGGTCTGGTTGCGTGCAAATCGAGCAGCCGTGGTGTACGTGCGTATATCTCGCCGGACCAGTCATCAAAGCTTTGCTTTGCTTCGTCGCCGTCGGTGCCGGAAGTGCTCGAGGCTGGGCCAACCGTGGGCGGGATGGGAATGCCTATGCACGTCCCCTCGCTATTTTAAAAATATTATTTAGGATGCAACCTTAATCAATAACGCGTGCCATGTTTTTCTTTCATACCAGTGCGGATCCAGATTGCAAATGAAAACCTCAAGAAAATGAGGATTGGACACAAAAGAACTCATCTATAACAACGCATGTGCGTTTCGTCAAAATCTCACAGGAAAAAGTAATTTTGTTTCTCATCTTATGCCGAGGGAGGGACGACTTGGGATTGACAAAACTCAAACGTGTTGCGATTGTGTGAGCACCGAGACCATGTTGGCTAGGGTGAGAAGAAGAATAAGTCACAACATAGATGGGATACGTCCAGCTTGGACTTGGCGACGAATTTGAGGAAGCCCTGGCTTGTTCTCCGGCAGTGTTCCGGAGTGAAGACGCGCTCCGGCGTGTCGCGGCGGACTAGCGGTGGCTGGCCCTCCTTCCCCGTCACGCTCAGCGTGAACTTGGCCCTCACCTCCATGGCTGGGCCGAGATAACGCAGGTAGGAGGAGGCGTGGCCGTCCTCGTCGTCCGGGTAGAAGGCGATCTGCCAGTCATGGCCGCCGAAGCTGAAGACGGGCGAAGTGACGCGCGCGTGGAAGCCCGCGTCCTTGAGCTGCGAGTAGTTGGTCACCTCGAAACTGAACGACCCGGTGGCGTGCTTTATGATGCGTCTCGATGTGGACAACGCGCCCATCGTGACCGGCAGCGGCGGCGCCATCTTCGTGACCGGCGGCGGCACCGGTTCCTCCTGGCCGCGCGGTCGCCGGTCTTCGGAGCTCAGCTCCTGGCCCAATGCCGGAGAAGGGCACGCGGTGCGTCGTCGAGGTCGTCGGCGTGGAGGGTACGACGCCATGGTGATGGAGCACCTGCTGGAAAAGTTGAAACTCATGTGTGAAGAGGAGCTGTGCAGAAGGATCGATGAGGAGGCCGTCATGACCACGTACGTGCCGACGGATCAACACCGTTGTGTCCGACCTAAGGATGGGGTGCGCTTAGAGTTTAAGCCGCCAAAGAAAGTGTCGGGCACCGTCCTGAAGTTCAAGGAGCGCTTCATCTCGACGTGTTGCCGGCCGCTAGCATCGGAGGGAAGAGTCTTGGGGATCCAGGGACACGGATCGGATGGCAAAAGATCAGCCGTGTAGCACGCCTGACCGACTTCTTTCCACCGAGGAACACAATCGACCAAATTGCTAAAAGCACTGCAACGAAAGATTGTACAGGCTACACGTGAAAGCTACATGAATAATAGTCCCAGAACTACACTTGCAACAAAATATGACATTCATAGCAGCAACATCACACTTGCAAGATGGAGAAGAAAAGGGGGCCCACTTCACCATCTTACTCATTTACAATGTTTCACGGTACATACTGCTCTGCAAACGCAAAAGAACAGGTAAAATGTGTTGCCGCCAAGGCAGTCAAAGAATCGCTTCAATCTCCTCTCTATTTTCATATCAACTCCTCCCATGAACTCTCCCGAAAAATTAAACCATAAGCCACACCGACTATGGCTTATGACAAACGTTGCAAGTCCTCCCAATAAAAAGACGGACAATGACCAGCAACTAGTAGGTGAATTGACAGGGTAGGCAAAACTGCGAGTCCTCTTAGATGTATACCCCAAAAAGCCAAAGGGGTAAAGCCAAGATTCTTCTTCCAAAGAAATCAGATAACACAGCGGTATGACAAGTTTACATGTATTTGCCCGGATACATACTGGTCGCGGAAGGAACCATGATTGGATGAATGGCCTGGAATGGCTGCACAAGCGTTGCAGGGCTCGGCATCACCATGGGCAGGTTCCCAGTTGCCATGACTGGCGGAGCCCCAAAGAACGGGGCAGTGCCTGCTGAAGAGGGCATGAAAATATGGCATCAGTATGATAACAAAAACGCTTCAATACTTTTTATTATTATTCGATCAAAGACAATGAGGCTGAAACCTGCAATGTCTGTTACCTTGAAACTTTTGCAAGCTACCTTGATGCGAGTTCAACAGCAAAGGGCGAGGCCATACTTGGGACATAACTGGTGTTCCACGCATAGCATCCTTCAATAGAAAAAATAACAGATAAGACAGAATGAGCCAGAAGAAAATGTATGTCCATTCTAGTTCTCTTATCAAAATTCTGTGTCCGTTCCAGTTTATATTTACAGTAAACATTTGCGTTGTTGCACCAGGGTTTGTTACATGGATGAGATTTTAAGAAGCCAGCCGGTTAAGGAAAAAATTAAAAACCATTTGATAAGCAAGTGAATTTGATGCACAAAATAAGTCTATACAGCATCAGGGTCACAACATCCATCGCAAACACTGAAGCCGCAAGATACTAATGTGTGATGCTAATCTCCACTAACCAACGTTCAAGGTTTACCGAGGCAGTAAGATATCTATCTATATCTATACCTAATAATAAAGGGATTAGTGCTTCTGTCCATCAGTCATTAAATTACCCCTGGAGTTGTTAATAATTACCCACCTTGCCACCAGTAAGTGGAAAAAAACAGTTTACTTTTTCCCTTCTAAAATCACCGACAGCTACAGCTTATTAATAGTAAGCCCCTGACATACATCACAAGCGCCCGAGAGGCGTAGTGGTATGAGCCTCACTGCTTCACACCTGAGACCTGGGTTCGATCCCGAAGCTCCAGTTTCGGCCCAGCTACTCTATTTTTATCCTTTCTATTTTCAGGCAGATTCAAAAGAAAATATTTAATCATAACTTTCAAATCCCAACTCCAAAATTAACATGTTATATATGGAAATCACTCAAAAATGTGTAGATTTCAAATATGTTATTATATTAATCATTTCTAAAATTCCGTTTAGGATGCAACCTTAATTAATATCTTCTTTATATGGGGTATTTTGGAAATGCCGGCTTAACGTTGATATTTCTGTTCCCTAATAAATTGGAAACATCTTGAGTACACTTCAAAAATCATCAAACCTCATGTTTTTTGCGCAACACCACTTATCATGTTGTTTGTCGTGTGGCATCGTGAAGATTTCAAGGGATTCGATGTTGTCAGGTGTGAGTATGAGGGATGGTTTTTTTTCCGTTGCAATGCACGGGCATGTTTTGCTAGTCTATTTCTAAAAACAATTTTATTTGCAAAGTTCAGCTTGGATAATTTCTAGATAGGCATGTTTCTACAATTATGCGTGTATCATCCTCCTCCTATGAAAGAGATCCCCTTGAACCCTTGATACAAACAGCAATGGCTCACCTGAGAAACTGGATGAACATAAACAACAGGACTGAATTTCCCATCGACCATCTATAAAGTATGAAATAAAACAATTTGGTTCAGCTGAGTAGCAAATGACAATAATTTCAACTAATAAATAGACACAAATGAACAGATTTCTAAATTAATATGGACTACATATCTTACTGAAAAATAAATATAGGACTTACAGGCTGAGGACTAGGGCTGATATAGGTTGATCCCACTTGCAAGGGGTGATATGGTGTACCGAGTCTTGCAGGATCTAGCCTTCCGACATTATGCCCCACAACCTGTCATGCAAAAAATGTAGACAGCAGCGTGCATCAAAATTCAGAAGCATGAACATATCATAGTTAACCATGTGTAAGAGTTGACATCTTATGTCGTATTTCGCTCGTATCACATGATATATAATATGGTGGTGCATCCAGCTAAAAGAAATCAAGTTACTTACTGATTGAACATATTGAGGTGACATTCCAAAGTTTCCAGGAGCCAGGTTATTATAATGAACAACCTTGCTGGATAGAGACGAACTGCCTGGATGCGAGTGAGTTTGAAATACAGGTACACCAGTTGGAACTCCAGAGACCGAGTTTGAGATATAGTTTGGGTTAACGGGGGATGCAGCTGCAAGTACTGGTCTGGAACTTGCAAAAGATGGAGCGAAGACCTTAGCATGGGGATTGAGTTTGGATTCCTGACATAATAATGTTAAAAGGCAAAATGAATAGACTGATAACAATGAACTGCATGTCATATATATAATGTAGTACTGAAGATGATAATAAAGCACAGGAAGGTTCATGAACACCAGTAAAAAAGGCATTGGAAGTAGGGCATGTACAAATGCAAGATGCATTTACATGGGTGCTTAAAGATGAGTATAGGCAAGTGCCAAAGTAAGAGGCGTCTCCTCATGCAAGACAACTACTCCCTCCGTACCGAAATACTTGTAGTTGGGGGAACTTTTACTAGTTTCCCCCAGCTACAAGTATTTCGGTACAGAGGTAGTATGTCTTGTAGAGGCTTAGATTGTTGTTTTATCTACCAATTAGATCAAAGATATATGCACAAGCACCTAAGACGTGCCAGCGCCTATTTAAGCATCGACAGTACAACATTAGAACAATTGTCCTACGTGGAAAGAAACAGTTCTCTTCTACACGCTCCCACCTGGCAATGTTGCACGTGCCTTATTTGAATCTTTTCAGAAAAAAGAAAACTTCTATGCATCATAATCCAAAATAGGAATGCACTATCATAGCAGCAATACTTTGGTCAAGAACATTGACCCTTGGCAGGCCGTATTTAATTTTACGACTAGGTTCTAAAGTATTTTCCCTGTGCATTCAGTTATCGACAATAATTTTATGTTTGGCATGAGAGTACTAAGTATAATGCTTAGAAAAGGCACACATTTAGGAAATAATTGAAATAATCAATAAATCAGTACACTTAAGCATTATGTGCGGAGTTGAGTTAATATATAAATTTGTATTTCAATACTTGCATCTGCAATAATATTATTAGCAACATAGTATTATACATTACTATTGAGAAAATGCATACATTTACAACATATTGCGATAATCAATAAATCAGTATAGTTAAGCATACAGTTTATTACTATGCTTTGCTCCAAATGGAGATACATGGCAGGGAGTACTACTTTATAAGGAAGAATAAGATGTAGACAAATCTATCGCTATTAACACATACCAAAAGAGCTCACCTTAGCAGTGGTTTTGCTTGACATGACAGCTTTAATAGATGAATTGTTGATGGGTTGAGATGTTTTAACATTTGAAGCTACCACAGGAGTAGCTAAAACTGAATTAACAACATTTCCCTCTTTTGATCCAATATCAGCAGAAGTTGGAATTGCATTCCAATTTGGCACTATATGTTCAATTGGAGAGCAGACATTTGCAGCATTACTGTTCACTGAGAAATCAGAAAGGTTTAGTGCAAGGAAGGGAAGGATGAAAGGGCTATCTGAATAGAAGACAAAAAGGGCTAGAGTTAGTACTTGGAGCAATTTTCCCAGTGGGGTTATCACTATTCTGACACAGCCTGCTGCACTTCTCAACCTGTCTGTGACAGAAATAGCATTAATGAAGGTCAACAATGAATAAGACATGGTAAAAATAAGCAGAATACAATCAAGTAGAATATATTGCTTGATGTACATTCTGAACCAGCAATGAAAAATTGTAACGGTTAAAGGTATCCAGTTACTGGGGGCAAGCAATCGGTATACTTTGGTGGATACACATTTACAGACCTGGATGCTTTTGGGTCTCCCAAATGTGAAGTTTGAGGCTGCGTCAATCCACTGGCTGCCACCACATCACAAGCACTAGTTTTAGAAATATCTTTAGTAGCAAGGGAGAAGTCCTGGCAAAACAACCATTTTTGTCAGCTCCATCAGAAGGCAATGTGTTTCAACTAACATATAAGTGCAGTAACCTACCTTTGCAATCACTTGCACAAGATCATCTGGGAGAACAACAAGAGTGTCCACAAAAGCTCCCAGCACTAGATTGGCATTGTCCTTTCCGTTTGCAATCTTCCTTGCTTTCTTTAGCACAACACCTGCTCAACACAAAACCATTAATCCAATGTGTTCTCCCCCAAAACTAAAATTTGGTAGAACACAACAAACATTATACTGCCCAAGACTCGAAAGTACGAAGTATATGAGCAGTTGACAAACTCAAATTATGAGGTAAAAAGGACTTAAAGGAGTTGAGACTATCAGATCACAGTAGAGATGATGTGAAATCAAGGTCAATCCACAAATTGTGCGCATGATCTCCCAAGGAAAAGGATATTTCCTGGAGAACTTGCAAAAAAATCTAAGAGAACGAATTAATAAGCAAAATAAAGGGACTGATGTAGCAATATTGCCCCCAACGCGGAAATCCCAAGAGCAATTAGAATACATAAACCACATCATTTTCAATGGTATCGAGAAATCCACCCGGAATTGTTCATCACAGCTCAAATGTAGAGTGAAACCGAACCGGTAATTTCATTACACTGCATGTCCTTCATAATGCCCGATAATAACTATTTACCTTTGTACTGTTGTTGGATCTCACAATCGAGCATAATCGCTTTGATCACGGAATGAAAGCATTCGTCTATTATGACTCATTTCCACAACATAGCACGCACCAAGTCCCCCCAGAGACCAAAAACAGCAACAAGGGGCAAGGGAATTCGCCCCTAAATCCACAAGAATGATTCATACAACATCGCTGCAGCACGTGATCTGTAACTGGAACAGGGAAAGCAGAAACACTTTTCCCGTGATCTGGATGAACTGCATTTGAATCCACCCTGATGCGCAAGAGATCCTCCATATGACGCTTCAGGCTCACGGCAGGGCGGCGATATAGGAAGGAGAGAAGGGAGAAGGAAACAATCTAGATGCACTTGCATTGTAGAAACCCGGATCGCTCGAACCAATCCAGATACAATTCCCAGCACAATTTCTCCCCGAAATCAGGAAGACCGAACGACCAGGATCTCGGCCTCTATAGAGCAGAGCACACGCAGCCGCCCCCGTCGCAGAAGATGAACATAACCCAGCGATCTCCACCACCCGCCCCCGAATCCGCCCCAGCCCCAGCGCCAGAACAAAATACTAGCAACACGCGGCATCCCGGCGGCCGCGGCAGGTCGAGGAACAAGCAGATCACAGCCCATTCCCAGGAAAAAATAAACAGGGACGAACCAGGTCGGGTCGCGTCACTAGGCACGCGGCATCCACTATCTCCACCGAGCAGCCGGATCACGGCCCGAGCGGCCATTCGCGTGATCCCGGGACCCGACGCCGTCCCCGAACCAGACCCACGAGAGATGGAGGGAGGGAGGGGGGAGAGGGGGGCGCGCACCGTATCCGGCGTCGAGGGAGGCGGTGTGGAAGACGCCGGCGTAGGCGGATCCGTCGCGGACCTGGACCTCAACGGGGAGGCCGACCATGCAGACGGTCGCCAGCAGCAGCGCCTCGCAGACGGCCGGCGGCGCCGGCGCCGGCGCCGCCTTGGCCTTTTTGGGGCGGGCCATGGGGTGGTGGGGAGGAGAGGGGGGAGGCGACGAGGCAGAGGCCAGGGTGGGCGGAAAGGCGAGCGAGAGGGGGAAGGAGCCCGGGCGGGCGCGTGCCGCGTGCGGCCGTGTGTCTGACGGACGGGTCGGATTTGGATCGAGGAGGTCGCGGATCTTGATGCATGCGCGCGCGCGCGACAACGGCAAGGAATCTCGGGCTGTACATGTGCTACAGCGCCCTGTCTGGAATTATGGCTGGCTCTGGCTGCCTTTCTCGTCACCCTTGTCGCTTTGCAGCTGGCGTCTGTAGCTCTGTGATTACTTTAGTTTTTTTTTCATATGGTGATTCAAAATGTTGGTTCTACTTTCTACTAATGCACTACGTTAAGTAATCAGGGCCACTCCGACGCCGTACACCAGGGAGAGAGGACTCCTTCAAACCATTTCTAGATTTCCACGGACATTTAGAAGCGATTTGATGTACCGCGCTTATCTTCAGATTCGTCATCCATCCGTTAGCTATATACATAGCCAATTTGTCATCAAATGTTTCATTAGTTAGCTGCATACATAGCCGGGTAATAGTTTTTAATTTTTCGTGAGATCAAATGTTATTCTGTTCTTTTCCAATCGATGGTCTTTGAGTATTGTATTACTCACTTCGTCCCATAACATAAAAGAGTTTTTTGACACTCTTAGAACTAATTTGGTTGCAAGGGGAGAATATCTCAGGGCTCTAATCCTCCACCGGGAGATTTCCATGCCCATGGGGGATCCTCTCCTTCTATGACAGGGAGATCACCTCTGCAATTTGGAGGACAGTGGAGAGGGGAGGAGATCGCTAGATGCGCCAGCGTCAGGCGTGGCTTTTCTCCCCGACATATATAGGCATGGTTTTCTCTCCCAGGGAAAGGAAGGGGATCAGGGGAGAATATCCCAGCAAGCGAGCAGACCAAATGTCGCGGTGGTTTTGCACGGCGAGTTCGCCTCGTGGGCTATGTGCCCTGGGTTTTGACGGGGATCTTCCCCTGGGATCACAGGCTACCAAACTAGCCGACCAAGGGAGTAGTAGAAAGTAGAAACAAAATGCTCTGCTCTTGCAGTAAAAAAGATATATGTACGGAGCAATTATTAGATATAAACAGAACAATAGATAGAACCAAAATGTCACCAAACAAAAGGGAGATCACAACTACGACTACAAAGACATCAAAATAATTGACGAATCCACGGCTGAACCAAGTGCTAATCAAACCATTCTAGTAATACTGTATGAAACAAACACTATCAAACGAAATTCCACGGTCGACAGCACCAAGCATGCCATGCCCTGTGATCTGATCTGCCCATGTGGCCGATCAGGCCACCAGACCAAAGCTGTTGGGTTATCATCTTCTCTGATAAAAGGAAGAATCCAAACCACAAAGCAACAACATAAACAAATGCAGCAGGAAGCAAACGGTACAAATAGTATATAATTTAACAGCAGAAGATAGCAACGGTAAATAACAGTAGACAAGGGCATGCGGCGAAACAAAGCTAAGTTTCCAAGTACATATCCAAAGGATCACCACAGCGGGACGGACAACAGCTGATCATAATATAGTGCATAATAACATAACAATAGACCTTGCCATGGGGCAATCAAAATCCGGAGTCCAGGAACCGTCTCTCTCTATCGACAGGTGCTACAACATTAGCCTTGACAGTGCCTTCAAACAGGGGTTCTCATCTGTCTGGACGACCCACGAGGAGGGCTCACTGCAGAAATGGAAAGTTTTAGATTAGCCAGGCTGCTGGTGGTATTAAGTACTAATAAGATTATCAAGAGCTAAGATTTGCGCTTATATAGATAGGGGACTTCACCTGTTGCGGTGGCGGTGGCTGCGGTGCCGCTGCTGGTTGTTGGTAGTTGGGATAACCAGCATAGGCTCCATAACCATACATGTTAGGGTCTTGAGGCTGTGCATACCCTTGTCCATAAGCCTCGTAGCCTTGTCCATATCCAGCATAGTAACCACCAGCAGCACCAGCAGCAGCACCTGCACCCCACTGGCTGGCTTCCTGAGGCTGAAAATGTTCATGTGTTATATATTACCCACTTTACATCTAGTATACATACAACTCAAGACAGGATAGAAGTTTAGCATGCAAGAATTAAACCTGAGTTTGTTTGTTTGAAGGGCTTCGTCCCCATGAAAGCCTCACATTCTGACCACCAACCAAGGTCCCTTGCAGCAATTGCAGAGCTTGCTCAGCAGAAGGCCTGAATATGCAGTCAGAAGAGTAACTTAGAAGGAAGTACTTCAAAAATACGCGCACAAGAAACAACTAAACTATTAAACAGAAAAAAATCGACCTGTTAGCATACTGAACAAAGCCACATCTCTTCCCAACAGGGATCTTGACATGGACAACTTCCCCATATGGAGCAAACACTTGTTTCAAGGCATCTTCAGTGACATTGGGGTCAAGGCCACCAACAAATATCTGAGACCAAAGAAACAACTATGTTCAACACACTGAAATTCAATTGGTGTAATACAGAAAAGTAGAACTAAGAACGCACGGTGGTATTGTTAGGATCATTGTCAGACTGAGCTCCTTGAGTATTTGTATTTGGAATTGGTACTGTAAATGAAAGCAAAAAAAAGTGAAGGAAATACGTTGTAAGACTTGTTAAATAACAAAGAATAAATAAACATGAATGCATATCATGCAAGAGACACAAAATTTAAATGATAAATATACCATGTCACTAAAGCAGTGCAAAAGCTAAATAAATAAATAACATGTGACTAAAGCAGTGCATAATAAGATAGATAAATAAATAAGGAATAACTACCAAAAGGTCATACAAAATTCACTTAGCAAAAATTTGAGATGGGAAGTTTAACTCTCAATGCATGTGGAAGGGATTCCATCTCTCAACTGCTAAACTCTGGTGAACGAAGCAATCACGACACAATATACCAGTTTACTTTGCATGTGTATATTCTGATTGAGCATGGGCCATAGCATTTTTATTTATACACAGGAAAGGTGTTCTAAAGATATACATACATTATAGTGACAGATAACTAGTACTCCCTCCGTCCCGAAGTAAGTGTCGCTGACTTGGTACAACTTTGTACTAAAGTTGTTTTTGGGGACGGAGGGAGTAGGAAAGTAAAAAATAAATAGAAGAACCAGAAACAGACTACAAACTTAGGACAGCAAACTTAAGGCATAACTGATTTAAACAAGAAATGCCACAGCTCAAGTCAATTGCAGGGCATATATGGTGGAACTGTTGATATGCTGCTTCCGGATAGCATGAGTTTACTATATTTTATTTATCTAATTGAGCATTAAATGATGCAAATCCATGCTGAAACCATTATACTAATGAATAATGTCTTCTTGCATGCAAAAAAAAAGGTAATACCTAGCTTTGCATTGTTCAGACACAAACAAGTAGAACAACATGAATTTATAAAAGGACAAAGGCACCATAAAACATAGCAATCAGGTATGCATGAGAAGTAAATGTATACATGTAATAGCAGAAGGCCATTGCAGCGACATGAGATTGACAACATTTACCTCTCTCCTGAACCCCAGTTGTCTTTCTATTTGCTGCTGGACCAATGCGCATAGGTCTGGAAGAACAGGGCATTCCATTCATTTCAGTCATGGCACGAGCTTGCTCTGTAGGGTCACCAAACTTCACAAACCCATAACCTTTTGAACGCATTGTCATCTTGTCAGTTACAACCTTTGCGCCCTTCACTGAAGGGTAATGGACCCTGAATGTCTCCTGTAACATGTAGTCTGTAACATCAGCTGCCAAATCCCCAACAAAGATTGTATAGTCCGGGGTATCATCACGCTTTTCACCAGCACTGGCCCAGTTCAGTCTGTATGCCAACTCAACATTTGGCATCATTTGACCATTGAATGTCTGAAGAACTCGCTCAGCGCCTGCATGGCTTGCAAACTCGACAAAGCCATAGCCCTGAAGCTGTCCAGTTTGCTTGTCACGGATAAGCTTCACAGATTGGAACTGCAAATTAACAAAAAAGGTCATCTTTAGCAACTTTACATATAACACATGGTCTGCAGAACATGCACACACATGTGTAAAAGGGTACATATATAAGCAGGAACAAACACATCAGTTAACTAGAGAATTTTTATTTTCACAAGACGCAGTTGACAGTTTTAGTCTTCACAACACCAATCATACAACCGTGCCAAAACACCCAACTGCTCCAGAACCACAGCTAAAGCTTGATTTTCTTTCCCTGTGACGAAGACATAATCCACGGAAAAGTAACTCGCCTCGCAGTTCTACCATCACAACTAAATCCCTAACCCTTTTACATCTAGACCCGCGACGCGCGTGCATCCACTAGGGCAAGCCGAGCCCGAACAAATCTCGCATCAGAGCGACGGGCCGAACGAATCTGGCGTCGGACAGATCGGGACACGTACCTCCCCGGTGTTGGCGAAGCAGCTGTAGATGTAGTTCTCGTCCATCCAGTACTGGAGGTCCCCGATCCAGAGCGTCCTGACCTCGTCCGAGGCCGCGGGGGCGGCGGGGGCCTGCGGCGCGGCGTAGTACTGCTGCGGGGCGGGCACCTGGCCGTAGGGCGCGGCCTGGGGCGGCGGCTGGCCCCACATGGCCTGCGGCGGCGGCTGCTGCTGCGGGGGCGGCTGCGCGTAGTGGGGCATCGGCGGCGGGATCGCGCCCCAGTGCGGCGGCTGCCCTCCCGCGCCCTGCGGCGGCATGGGGGCGCCCATGCCCGGCTGCGGCTGCGACGGCGGCGGTGGCTGCATCATGGCGACGGGGGAGGAGAGACCCGAACCCTAGGGAGGAGAGAGGGGGAGGGGAGAGGGACGGGAGAGAGGAGGGATACGGGGGAGGAGATGGGGATTTCAGGGCTGAGATTCGTCCGTGTACAGGGATTCCGGCTCTCCTTTTTTATTACCGTGGGCGAGTAGAGCGCGGCGCCCGTGTCCCCCCCCCCCCCCCCCCCCGCCGCGGAAGAGAACTGGTGTCCTCGTCCGCTTTTTTTCTAAAAGAAATTAGGACTCTTTTTCTGTAAAAAATAAATATATATTGTTTTCTCAAAGCTTTCTTTTTTTCGAAATACTTACAATCTTTCTTTTGGGACAAAGAGCTAGCTATGGACAGGGGTGCGTGGAAGCTTGCTATCCATGTGCCAGAGCCATGAGTTGGTTGCGAGATCTTATGGGTTTCACCTCTAGCCTACCCCAACTTGTTTGGGACTAAAGGCTTTGTTGTTGTTGTTGTTGTTACTTACAATCTTTCTTTTGGATGAAAAACTTGCATTACTCAACTCATAGAGTTACCATCATCAGCAGCTAGTTGGATAGTTTACGTACTCAGGACCAGAACCTAACCATGTCACGCTTCTCCTTTGGTAAGAACAAAAACTGTTAAACTGGCATTAACCCTATTTTGGGATCGAGAAATATGAGTAATACAAGATTCATGAGGACTCAAAAGATATCTAATTTCTATAACTAGAGAACGATAAACTGATCTATCAATTTCTTTGGCTTGAATAAGCTTTACTGCCACACTTGAATCCATCATTATAGGAAGATCACTTTTCTGCAAAAAAAATGAGACACCCTCCCATGCATGCATACAACTCCACTTCAAGAGCATCTCTACGTGGACAATTTCCTACATGCCGAGAAAACAATATAGCCCATGCTGTCCCTGAGCACCATACCCGCTTCGGCAGAGCCCTCATCGGAAACTAAGCCATCGGTATTCAGTTTTCCCATCATCAGCAATGAGGTTGCCAAGATTCAGTAGGTCGAGCAACTGCGACTTTATGTGGCCAAAAAAAATTCCGTATTCCATTTTCAGGTAGTCGCCACCGTCTTGTCTTCCTAAGTAGGACACAAACCCTAACAAAACTCGAAGAAACATCTAAAAGCGAAGCTCTCCCGCCATTAAGGGCCAGGATCCACCACACAGCCATGGCCCTAAGGCCGCCGGAGATGAGGTGAACCGCCGCCGGCGGCGGCGGGAGGTAGAGGAACCCTAGATTTGTTTGGGGAAGGAGGTGACTAGAATTGTACTAATTGTATGTCAATTAATATGGATGTGAGTAGTACAACTTTAGTATAAATTGTACTAAATTGTACTACTAAGTGTGCGTCAATTAATTTAGATCGGAGTGAGTACTAATTCCATTAACCAAAACAAGCACATATAATCAAAAGTATAAGGGGAAAATGCTTTGACCCAAAACACACTGCTAGGTGACACGGCGGCGATGGCGGCCTTGTTCGGCGATTCTGATGCCGCGGGCCGTCTAGGTGTTGCGCTTGACCTTCGTACGCCATCTCGAAGGCCAGACGGATCGATTCCCGATGAAAATGGGCCTCGGCAGCCATTGCATAGAGCTACACGATCACAGCCTCGTCGGCAGCGAAAAAGCGGATTTCAGCGTCAGCGAGCGAGAAAGGTGCGGGATAGGGTAGCAGAGCTGCAAGGTGGTTGTAGGGCTGGAAAAAAAGCTCGAAGCTCGTGAGCTAAACGAGTAGCTCGTGACTCGGTTCGAATCGACTCGAACTCGAAGAATAACGAGTCGAGCCAAGCTTTAGTTTAAGATCGTTTATAGACCAAGTTAAACGAGTCAATTTCACGAGTACTCGTGTAATTCGTTAGGCTCGGTATAAAAGATCAGCCACTCCCAATACAAAAAAAAAGATCAGCCACTCAGCACCTTATGTCCTAAGCGCACAACATAAGGCCTAGCCGTTGAAGGCCCAACCGTCTAGGAGACTCATGCGTTACAAGGAAATTACTATTGTTAGTGATATATATGTTTAATATATACATAATCATTTTTATAATATTTAAGGGTTTTATGTTCATATCTTTAACGACCTTAACAAGCTAAACGAGCCAGCTCGCGAGTTATACGAGTCGAGCCAATCTTACATTTGAGCTCGTTATAATAACAAGCTGAGTCGAGCTAACTCGTTAACGAAACGAGCTCTAGCGAGTCGAGCCGAGCTGGCTCGACTCGGCTCCAATTCCAGCCCTAGGTGGTTGCATGGAATAGTTCTGATGACGGGGGTTGGCTACGGGGCGGCGAGTCAGTGCCGATAGAAATGTCGAGCGACCGACTGAATTACTAAGAAGTTGCGCCTTTGGAGTATAAATAGACAAGACAATTGCATTCTAAGGGACGGAAAGTTATACAGTTTTAAGAAATTATTGGTTTGATAGATCTGCTAAATAGGTGTTAATCCATAAAAAAGAATCTTTTTTGGTCCAAATATAACTTTTGTTGATGCGCTAGATGCTAGAGATGCTTTTTAGAGACGTGTCTCCCTTGATTTTGAGAAGCGAAGACATATGAGGCTAGCACTTTCTGTGAAAGGGGACTTTTCCAAACGGAAATACAAATGAATTTGTCATATCACAAAGAACAATGATACACATTCATGACAGCTAGAAAAGGAACCATCCGCAACTAGCATTCAGACGGACGACAAGAGCCAATCATTGTGATGCCATCAAAAGAATTTTCCTTCTCAGAATTTCTCATATACGAAGTACAATGCAAAAAAGTTTGTTTTTTTATATCAGCAAAAGGGGTTTGAATCCTTATACAAACAATCCGTCCACAGTGCACCTCGGCCGTTGCACCGTAGCCAGTCCGGACATCCATACCACAGATTTTTTTCAAAACTATGACGTATTTTATAGCAAATTCGGAAACTATAGCATGCAGTGGAGAAAAATCAAAACTAGCACCCCGTCGGCCACGCGTGGGTCGAAAAGGGTGTTTCAGCCTCACCTTGGCCGAAAAGGACTTTTCAGCCGTGCCTTGGCCGAAGAGGTGAGTACCTAGGCCGAAAAGACCTTTTTGGTCAGCGGTAGGCCGAAAAGTCCTTTTTGGTCAGGAGTAGGCCGAAAAATCCCTTGGGCCCACCTTTTCACGTTAACGGGTGGCCGAAGTTGCATGGTTCCACTCTTCGGCTTACGTTAGGCCGAAATGTATTTTTTTTATTTTGGCATATAAATACTATGCAACCATTGCCCATCTTAAACATTGAAAAAAAAATCGCGCGACCCTTTCCCCTCAATATTTTCCCGCCAACTGTTTCCCTCCATATGTTCCCGCCACCCGTTCCCGCCAACGCATTCCCGCCATATGTTCCCGCCAACCCTTTCCCGCCATACCGCAGTCGTTCTTTCCCGCCATTTTCTCCTCTCTACCTATAAAACCTCATTCACACGGAGGTGGATAAGCGGTCCAATATAGTGTAGTCGAGATGTCCCATTATCCTTTCGATCGTAGTTTTCACCCTGGGATGAGCAGATGTCTTCTGAGGCTAGCCACCGATTTCAGGATGGACAATAGGTTAATTCCATGGGACGAACTCACCGGTAGTGACACCATAATGAATGAGTTGGCTCACGAATTACGTAGGTCTGGGTGGCCTGAAAGGACCTATGAGGAGGTACATAAAGAACTTCTTAGGTTGCATGAAAGGTGGAAGAAGATAGTGGAGCCGAAGAGTAAAACTTTCAGAAGGACTGCAACAAAGCATCCATTTTTATGGACTGACGACAGCGAGGACGAAGATGATATCCTATTGAAGTTGGCCGAAGTTGACGGGAAACGGGTGGCGGGAAGGGGTTGGTGGGAATATATGGAGGGAAAGAGTTGGCGGGAAAATATTGAGGGGAAAGGGTTGCACGATTTTTTTTCAATGTCTAAGATGGGCAATGGTTGCATAGTATTTATAAGCCAAAATAAAAAAACATTTCGGCCTACCGTAAGCCGAAGAGTGGAACCATGCAACTTCGGCCAACCATTAACATGAAAAGGTGGGCCTAAGGGACTTTTCGGTCTACTGCTGACCAAAAAGGACTTTTCGGCCTACTGCTGACCAAAAAGGACTTTTCGGCCTACTGCTATTCAAAAAGGTCTTTTCGGCCAGGTAAGCACCTTTTCAGACAAGGCACGGCCGAAAAGTCCTTTTCGGCCAAGAGGAGGACGAAAACTACCTTTTCGGCCCACAGGTGTCCGACGGGGTGCTAGTTTTGATTTTTTTGGCATTGGATGCTATAGTTTTCGAATTTGCTATTAAAAATGTGATAGTTTTGAAAAATAAATCCCTACCACAAGCGTCCATACTGTTTCATTCTCGATCTCGTATCTAAGGCTACCAGCTTTCTTTACAGCAACTCCAACGGACTGATCCAAATGGATGGTGATTTTGTCCGTTTGAGTTGGCCAAGCGGACACAAATGTCCGTTTTCGCGTTTGGGTCGGCGCATGCGTCCAACGCTGGCCCGACTCATTTTAACGACGTGAGAAAAAAGAATATATACATATTTAAAATAAAGTTTGCCCGGCTCCTGGCGCGCCTCCTCCTCGGTCTCGCGCTGCTCGTCCTCAACGTCGGGCTCGAGCATCTCGAGGTATTCGTCGTGGCGGCACTCCTGGGCCAGCCGTCGCTGGCGCCACTGTTCGAGGTCCACCGCCTCCTGCGCCCGCGTCGCCCCCAACTAGACCGGCGGCGGCTGACCCACTCGCGTACTACTCCCGTCCAAGAGTAGCGATCAATGGGGGACGGCTCCGACTCTGGCTCCGGCTCGGCTTTGATAGGGGACGATGGGGCCACTGGTGGCAGGACGCAGTCGCCCGCCGCGGAGGGCGCCATGGCCTGCGCCATGGCCGCCTCGTACGCGGCCTCCTCCTCCTCGGTCACCGCCGCCATGCGCCGCTCGTCCTCCTCGCTCTCAAGGTAGACCGCCGCAAGGGCCGCCTGGTAGGCGGCCTCCGCCTTCTGGTCCTCCTCGCGGACGACGATCGGGGGCGGCGACACGCTGCAGTCGACTTCGCGAACGTCGCGTCACCTCGCCTCCTCGTGCTCGAAGGCGAACCATCAAGCCTAGTTGGGCGAGTCGGTTGCGTAGGCGGGGTCGCGGCGCTACTCGGGTGACAGGAGCGCCCGCCGGCGCATCACCTCCTCCGCATGCGCCGTAGCCGACCGTGGCGCCGCCGACACTGGGATCCTCTCCGGATCCAGGTGCCAGTCGTGCGGCAGGGTGGCATCGGGGTACGGGAGAGGCACGCGATGCTGCCAGTGCCAGTCCGCCTGGTGCACTGGCACGTTCATGCACTGCCTCGGCCGGCGAGCTGGCGCTGGCGGAGGCGGGAGGAACTTTTAGGGAAAGGGAATGGCGGGGGACTTGCCCTTGGCCTTGCTGCTGCCGGTGCCGAAGAAGAGCCCCATCTGGCTTCACTAGGGTGGCTAGGGTTTTCCAGCGACGGGGAAGCAGAGTGTGCTAGATGGGGACATGGGCTGGCTAGGAAGCGGATGAGGACAGCCCCGCCGCACGGTCGGCTTAAAAAAGGACGATCGCCATCGCTGACGCGTGGGCCCGAGGTCATAAATTAAGCTGACCATGTAGGCCGCGAGCAGTCGGACGACCGCCAGGTGGGGATGCGGCGAACACCGAGAAGGCGCGCCTGGTGTTCGTTCCGCATCCGCGCCGACGCAATTGGGGCGTAAATTTGGGCCGCAAATGTGTCGGCGTGAACGCGGAATAGACTCAATTTGGGTTTGGGTCGACGTGTTGGGCCTCCTCTTTTATCCGCGCCAATCCAAACAAACGACGGCAGACGAAATGGGTCGCCCCATTAGAGTTGCTCTTAGTCTATTTTGCCTACCCATCGGTGCTTTTATGTAATACATCTGGATTACACATGTTCGACTCTAACACCTAATCCTCCACATAGTCTAAGTCTAATTGTAGCCCTATGCACATATATCGACACAAATTTAACACTCCATGTTGGCGAGTATGTCTCCGCCATCTTGAAGTCTTCTCTTGTTTGCTCACTCGCATGAGCTGACCGCCAAGCCCTCCACCTCGGACTTGGTCACCTCGACTGATATTATCGCCATCAGTGGCATCTTCTCAGCTCCGCCTTCAACGAAGCTTGCTCGCATTGTGTAGAAGTTATTTTTGGTCCTTTTCCCTGCATCATGAGCTTCTTTTCCTTCTTGACCCTCATGGTTTTCTTATTTCTGTCCACTTTGTAGACATAACCATCATCATCAAGTTTCCCAAGCAAAAGGATTTCTCCAACCATGCACTATAAAAAGACACATCCTTGACATTAAGGCCCAAAAGAAAAAATATGTCATGGTTATGACACTTCTACAACAATAATTGTGACAAAAACATGTATCATCATTGATGTGGCGGGCTCCTACTTCTATGACAAAAAATTATGACAGAACATGGACTTTTCGTCCTGGACGGGCTGGAGACGCACCTGCATAACATCCTTTGGGTCGTCCATGATGTAAAAAATCATGGTAGAAGTGAGGACAAGAAAAATTTCGGGGAGTTCCCGGTTACGGTGGGTGGTCAGGGCCGAGCGATGCAGCATGGTTTGCATGTTTCTCTCGTACATATGCATGTGTGTGTGAGGTGTTTGCTAAGATCTGACATTCAAAAGACATCAGCGAAACATGCCAGTAATGGACCGTAAGTAGTCATGGCCTAGAACTAAGCTCAAGAGTTTATGGGCCCTTAGTAGGCCAAAAGTATACACCGGCTGGAACGACCCAATTGAATCATGAGCCTCTAATGGGTATAAAGCAAATTACTGTTCAATATGGGCAGAATCACCATGGGTCGATAATAGACCCAGAGATACAAATTACTTCATATGGGCCGAAAGACGTCACAGATCATACATGGGCCGAAAGTGACAACGGGCTAGAATTATATTGGATGGCCCACATGACTCTACTGGACTGAATTCAGAATGACCATAACAGGTCGTGAGTTACTGGGTCATAAATGGGACATATGCGTACAAACCGTTAATAGGCTTTCCATGGGCTGGCCCGCTAACTTTTGACTAAGTCAATTGGGCCGGCCTTTTTAACCTATATGGGCCACTGTTAGGTCGTGTGATGTGTTAACATACCATAGGTGGGCTTCGTCCATTGAACGGATGACATTTGTCCCAACGCCGAGCTGGCATGTGGATCTTGTGGCGAATGAGAATTTTACACGTGGAAAATCCCCCTTGGTCCGAGCGGTTAACGGGTTATCGGATCCAAGCAGAACCCGATAGCTTAGCAGCGACCAGTTATGGTGGATGCCACGTGTCGGTTACCCTCGACGAAAACACTTCCATGACGCGCCATTTATCATCATGCAAGTGTCCACTTCTGTAATGATAATTTGAGTATTGCCATAGGACACTTCTACGACATCACATGTATGACTATCTTGATACTGTCATAAAATTATCACGGATGTACATGCATGACAGAAAACGTGACCTACCATGACAAACACGTATCATCAGGGAAGTGTGTTTTTGTAGTGATGACTCCAACATCTAACAGTCCGAATAGTGACTATAGCCCTACGCATATATTTGACATAGTTTTAACAGCAACAACCTTACTGCTGGGTCCCTCAAGTTTGATGAAGGTTGTCGTGTTGAGACTCCCAGGGATAAGAAAATTCTTGTACACACACTCTTTATTCCATGGTGTGTTGAGGTGTGATATGAGAGCAATTCTAGCGGAGTCGCCATATCGATCTGATTGCCATAATAACCAAGATTATGATGATTTTGTACAAAAAGGCCGCTCTAGCAGAATCGTCATCTCGATCGACATAATTTTTAGGGGTGCTCCAAATTGAGACCCCGAGCTTTCATATTTGGAGGTTGGGTGAGTCGATATAGCGTGTCCTCCATCCATCCAAACTGAAAGGATCGATATGGTCGACTAGATGGGGGGTGAATAGGCGACTAATATTTTTTATCTTCTTTTAACAAACTAGGCTTAACAATAAAATAGGTTGTCTAGAAATGCAACTAGGTGGACAACCTATATGATGAGCTCAACAACAACAACACAAGCAAGCACAAGATACAAAAACAATATAAGCTTGCGTAAGGTAATGGTTAGAAGTGCTAGCTTAACCCTGAGTGCTTAAGGTTTAATACAGTCATGTTGGATCTGCTACTAAGAAAGGAAGAGAAAGATTGATTGCGACAGCTCAACTGAATGAGACTAAGAGATTAAGTATTCCGCCTGGGGAGTACATTCGCAAGAATGAAACTCAAAGGAATTGACGGGGGGCCGCACAAGCGGTGGAGCATGTGGTTTAATTCCTGAAATGACCAAAAACTAGATGCTTCAACGGGATCCATGCCTGAATAAGAGTAAATGAGAGAATGCGCTTTAGTGGCTAGGAAACTTTGCTACAATTGAGAATGCACTTTCCAGTGGAGTGGTGAAGTAGTGGGTGCCCTTTCTCATTATCGTCAACCGCCCATTTCCTCAACATCTGCTTCTACCTTAAGTGCAGGACTCCCACCGGGGGGCAGCGGTGGGGAATCTTGGACAATGGGCGAAAGCCCGATCCAACAATATTGCGTCTTGGGCAAGACGACTTCGGTTCACATGTGAAAGTGCTTCGAAAGGAACCGGCTCCCAATGGTGAAATTATTGCTGAAAGCACAACTACATGCTGGCACCACTCCGTTCAACCTATTAGCTCTCCAACGCTTAACCGAACAGACTCCACTATGGAATCTAGTTCTCCATAAGAGGCTATTCCCAATGAGACAAGTTGTTTATCGAAGGGACCCTCTGTCTGAAGATTCTAGTCCAGATTTCAACAACAAGTGGAGTTGATGGAGACGAAGATGTGTAACCAAAGTTCCCTCCCTTCAGGGGGCTGATACATCTCCAACGTATCTACTTTTCCTAACGCTTTTCCTCTTGTTTTGGACTCTAATTTGCATGATTTGAATGAAACTAACCCCGGACTGGACTGACGTTGTTTTCAGCAGAACTACCATGGTGTTGTTTTTGTGCAAAAATAAAAGTTCTCGAAATGGAAAGAAACTTTGCGATGAATTTTTATATAATATATAAGAATTTCTGGAGCCAAGACCTACCGGAGAGGGGCCCCTGGGTGGGCACAACCTACCAGGGCGCGCCCCCCTCTCCTGGCGCGCCCAGGTGGGTTGTCCCCACCTGGTGGCCCCGCAGACCCTAAAACCAACGCTATAAAAAATCCTATTTTTGGAGAAAAAAATCAGGGAGAAATAATTATCGCGATCCATGAGACGGAGCCGCCGCCAAGTCCTGTTCTTCCTCGGGAGGGCAGATCTGGAGTCGGTTTGGGGCTCCGGAGAGGGGGATCTTCGTTCTTCGTCATCACCAATCCTTCTCCATCACCAATTCCATGATGCTCCCCACCGGGAGTGAGTAATTCCTTCATAGGCTCGCTGGTCGGTGAGGAGTTGGATGAGATTCATCATGTAATCGAGTTAGTTTTGTTAGGGCTTGATCCCTAGTATTCACTATGTTCTTAGATTGATGTTGCTATGACTTTGCCATGCTTAATGCTTGTCACTTGGGCCCGGGTGCCATGATTTCAGATCTGAACCGTTTATGTTCTCGCCATTATATTCATGTTCTAGATCCGGTCTTGCAAGTTATAGTCACCTACTACGTGTTATGATCCGGTAACCCCGGAGTGACAATAACCGGGACTTCTTCCGGTGATTACCGTAGTTTGAGGAGTTCATGTATTCACCGTGTGTTAATGCTTTGTTTCAGTTCTCTATTAAAAGGAGGCCTTAATATCCCTTAGTTTCCAATATGGACCCCACTGCCACGGGAGGGTAGGACAAAAGATGTCATGCAAGTTCTTTTAATAAAGCACGTATGACTATTTACGGAATACATGCCTACATTATATCGATGAACTGGAGCTACTACTGTATCACCCTAGGTTATAACTGTCTCATGATGAATATCATCCAACAAGTCACCGATCCAATGCCTACAGATTTATCTTATATTGTTCTTGCTAAGTTACTACTGCTATCATCACTGTTACACTTGCTACCAAATTACTGTTGTCACTGTTAACGTTACTATTGTTGCTGTCACTACTATCAAAACTATCAAACTACTTTGCTACTGATCACTTTGTTATAGATAATTAATCTCCAGGTGTGGTTGAATTGACAACTCAACTACTAATACCTTCAAATATTCTTTGGCTCCCCTTGTGTCAAATCTATAAACTTGGGTTGAATACTCTACCCTCGAAAACTATTGTGATCCCCTATACTTGTGGGTTATCAAGACCTTTTTTCTGGCGCCGTTGCCGGGGAGCATAGCTATATTTGTTTAGTCACTTGGGATTATTATCATATTATCACTATGAAGAATCTGAAGGATGCTAAGACTAAGATATTTCCCTCAAAGACAAAGGGAGGTAAGGAACTGCCATCCAGTTCTGCTTTAGATTCACCTTCTATTATAAGTAAACTTGCAACACCACCACATGCTATTAATTCTGATATGTCGCAAGTTATTGATGATGCTACTTCTGCTATGGATAATGCTTATGATGATGCTAGTACCTTGCTTGATAATTATGGTGTGCCACTTGGTGAATTTCTTGATAAACAAATTGCTAGAGTTATACAACATGATGTTGTTGAATCTGATGATGAGCTTGAAACTGAATCTCCTGAAACACCTACTAGAACTAGACTTCCTAGATATGAATTGCCTAAGGTACCGGAAGGTTATGTTACGAGTGAAGAAACAACTAGAGATATTCTTACTTGCAATTATATAGATGATCTAGAGAAATTATTACACAAGTATAAAGAAAAATCTCTGAATGCTAGAATAAAATGTGATCCTAAGTTTGCTACTTCACCTATCTTTACTAATGACTAGAAAAGAGCCCGTGCGTTGCAACGGGAGTAAACTTCGGTTATCATGCACCAGTGTTGGCCAGGTCCAGAAACTGGGTCACGCTACATGGCTCGCTGATGACAAAAGCAATGGCTGGATTAAGAAAAAAGTTCTTCGGGCTATCGGTTCGAGATATGGGACGTGATATCGAATAAATTAATATGGATTCTTGTGCATTGGTGATGGATGTGAGTTGGTCAAGTGAGGCGGGTTTCTGCCCAGCCACTATGCCAAGAGAAGAAGGCGTCAATGATGGGCGTCGGCCATTCGACGCAAGTGACGATACCTATAATGTTTTTTGTAGACAATTCACTATAGATGATTTTGACTGAAACAACACATATATGTATAAATTGTGTAAAAAATATTTATCATCATATATATATATTGTACATCACAACTTTGTCCATTTTTCTGTATAATGTGCTTAAATGGAACTGTCTGTGGTAAACCTCTAAAAGCTACCTGTCCCGATGATGCGTTGTTGATAACCCACAAGTATAGGGGATCGCAACAATTTTCGAGGGTAGAGTATTCAACCCAAATTTATTGATTCGACACAAGAAGAGCCAAAGAATATTCTTAAGTATTAGTAGCTGAGTTGTCAATTCAACCACACCTGGAAACTTAATATCTGCAGCAAAGTGTTTAGTAGCAAAGTAATATGATAGTAGTGGTAACGGTAGCAAAAGGTAACAATAGTAAAATTAATGTTTTTGATATTTTGTAGTGATGATAGCAATAGCAACGGAAAAGTAAATAAGCGAAGAACAATATATGAAAAGCTCGTAGGCAATGGATCGGTGATGGAGAATTATGCCGGATGCGGTTCATCATGTAATAGTTGCTACCTCTTTTAGCACTGCGTTGGTTTTCCCCGAAGAGGAAGGGATGATGCAGAAAAGTAGCGTAAGTATTTCCCTCAGTTTTTTAGAACCAAGGTATCAATCCAGTAGGAGGCTACGCGCCAGTCCCTCGCACCTGCACAAAACAAATAAATCCTCGCAACCAACGCAAATAGGGGTTGTCAATCCCTATAGGTCCACTTAATCTTGCATTACTAGCAAGACAAGCGTGGAGAATCCTTAAGGAGCCAACATCTTTGAGTGCAAGGATTTTGAAAGCCTCTTATTTTCCCAATGGCACCATACTTACTGCTGAGTTGGGGTCGAGGCCGTCTCAAATATGGAGATCTATCTTGGAGGGTAGAGAAATAATGAAACATGGTGTTATTCGAAGGATTGGCAATGGCCAAAGTACGGATATATGGTCAGATAATTGGATTCCAAAGAAGTCATCACGTCGGCCTATAGTGCTTCTCAGTGCAACACCACCTGTTAAGGTGAGCGAATTGCTATCCCCAGTGACTGCATCCTGGAACATTGCACTGGTCCGAAGTCTATTCTTACCAATTGATGCAGAGGAAATTCTAAAGATACCAGTTTGCACTCGTAATATCCCTGATTCGTGGGCGTGGTATCCTGATAAAAAGGGCCTGTTTTCGGTCAGCTCGGCGTACAAGTTTATGATTAGCACCAAGCTACAGAGAGAGAGAGAGTTGGTTGGAAGGTACAGGGGGATCCTCTGATACATCGAGAGAGGAAGAAGCATGGTGTTCGCTATGGCAGATGGATATCCCAGCAAAAATATGTGTATTCTTATGGAGACTAGCACGGCACTCCCTACCTACGACAGATGTACTGCACAATAGAAACATGGCTGTGCAAAATGCGTGCCCCTTGTGTGGAGGGGAAGATTCATGGCGCCATGCATTGGTGTCCTGTACTATGGCGAGATGTACTTGGGCATTATCGGAAGCAGATATTATTGATCATATGACAGAAAATATTCAGCCAAGTGCTAAGAATTGGATGTTTGATCTATATGAGATCCTAAGTCATGATAGCTTCACAAGGATGGCTGTGACATTATGGGCAATATGGTATGCGAGGCGAAAGGCGATCCATGAGAATATTTTTTAGAGCCCGCAACACACAAATTCCTTTGTCAATTCTTTTCTTCAGGAGCTAAAAATGTTACCCAGGACAGAGAAGCAGTACAAGACCACTACGGTGCCTTCAGCAGCGCCAAAACGATGGTTGCCACCGGCTATAGGGATCGCGAAGATCAACGTGGATGGTGCAGTGCTTCGCTATGGGCACGGAGGCGTGGCAGCAGCCTTTTGCCGCGACCACAACGGCGCTTATTTAGGCTCTTCGGCGGTTGTTTTTCAAGGCATGACAGACCCAATGATTCTTGAAACATATGCTTGCAGGGAAGCGACGGCGTTGGCAGAAGACCTCAATCTTCAGGACCTATGTGTTGTAAGCGATTGCCAAGGGGTCGTCAAGGACATCCTCATGGGAACTAGTGGAGCAAATGCAGCCATTGTACATGAAGTAATAGAACGCAAGGGTAGTTTTCGTACTTGCAGTTTTGTTTTTGAACATAGGAACTTCAACTTTGAAGCCCACAATCTCGCCAAGTATGCTTGTAATTTATCTTTAGGTCGACATGTTTGGCTGGGCATGCCCCATGATCCAAACCTTGTACCAATGAACATTCTTTTGAATCAATAAAGTTTGGCGAGATTCCTCAAAAAACTTATGAGAGTGAGATCTGATAGATATGATAAGATAATATTTTTGGTATTTTTATGATAAAGATGCAAAGTAAAATAAAGGCAAAGTAAATAGCAAAGTAAAAAAATAAGTAGTAGGAGATTGATATGATAAAGATAGATTATACGTCCATTTTGCATCATGTGGATTGTGTGATCTTCAAGAGAGGCACTGTAGACTAAAATGTCGTCAAATAACACCAGGGCGCATTTGCGCAGAAGGGGTTTGTTTGAGAGTGGCGTTCATGGCTCCCAAGAAGGTGGCTGGTGCTCCCGCGAGGCCGAAGGACATGACCTTGTACTCGTAGTGCCCTTCCAGAGTCTGGAAGGCTGTTTTGAATTCATCGCCAGCTGCCATACGAATCTGGTGATAACCAGCTCTGAGATCGGGTTTAGAAAACCATGAGGCACCAGACATCCAGGAGTTCTTCGACTATGGGCACTGGATACTTGCTGACGACAGTCATCGCATTTAGACAGCGATAATAAATACATAAACGCCAGGAGAAAAAAAATATAAGATTTTTGGTCATAGAACCCCTGGTACCAATGCTTATAGAACTGTCCAGAATTGATAAAGAGAAGCAGCTCTGAAGTCATGGAGAACGAAAATAGGACCCTGGCTCGAGCCCATCTAGTGATTAAAGGTAAAGTGCTTCGGTACATTGGTGCAGGGGAATGCGTACCTACGCCTTTTAACTACCTTGGGGAGAGCGGACTCGCTGATGACCCTCCTTGGGAAACAAATGAAGTGGGTGGATTGGAGTTCGTCTCCGCCAATTAGAGATACGGTGCTGACCCAAGCTGAGTGAGTGAAGGCTCCGGCTTGACCTACTAGCTGTTTGCTATCAATAAATAACTAGCTGACAATATGCTATGCTTACTCTCCGAGCACTAAAGCTATCGAGAAGTGATGCAACAAAGGTTGTTGAAGGTAAAAACCGTCAAACAGAGAAATCTTAATCGTCAGAACAACGCTGAACCTAACTTGTACAAGAGTTGGTAAGAAAGTGCAAACGTTGAGTAAGAAATCGCCATAGGGCGGCACAAACAGAAAGAAAGGCTTCTGCCAATCGGAATAGGAATGCGAAATCCCAGTAAAAGGGTGTTCAGTCGAAGATAGGAGGATTCCTTTGATCCATACCGTCATCTGACGGACTTCCTGCTGACTTCGTCAATTGCTCTTTATCGCTTAATAGAAGGGAAATTTCATGAGATAGATGAAAAAATGAATATCAATCGAGAAAAAGCTTAAATAGACACAATTCGTAATAGATACAATTCGTAAGGAAGAAGTGATCAAAAGTACGAGGTCGGCATAGGAGATATGATGTGTCGGAGGCAGAAGGCACGGAGAAGTCAAGATCTTCCAAGATAAACCCATTCCGATGCCTATAAAATCAGGTGCACCGCGTCTATACTACAAAAGTGTGATAGGTTTCTTCGTATTTCTTCCGCCGACATCGCTTTCTTATTCCTAACACAATTGTTTAGCTAAGTTTGCTAACGAATCAGGGAGAATCAACAACGAACACCGCATTTTGAAAAGGAGACGTGATTTATTCCTACCGTCCTGAACACGTCTAGAAACAGCAACCTCGTACATAATACCATTTCGCATTACAGTATCCACTTTCAAGTCGGGGTGAAACTTACTAAGATGTTGGGTCATCAGAATACCATCGAATCGACTCATGTTATGCCTGGAATGGAATAAAAACATGAGTCAAATGCATCGTAGTCCCTCAATCGAACAGTCAACTAGTTCATATCTAACCTTATGTATTCTTTTCCCGCACCTTAGCTTCAAATAATTGAATGAATGAGTGCTATTTCAGAGTTCCAGTTTAGGTATTAGCTCGCTACAGTTTAGTCAGTAGTTCTGTCCCTTTGTTCGGTGAACTAGTTCTAGATATAAGCATTAGAATGAGAGTGGCTACATATTCGGATTACTTGACTCGCTTTCCTGTTTCCGAATCCCTTCTTGCATACAATCCTAATTCACAATCCGATTCTTGCTCGATTCTATAATGAAAAACAGACCTTGTGCCATGGATTTGATGAAGCTTGAAAGGACTCCCCTTGTTCGAAGCCACAGATAAGAAGCATACGGGTGACAACCCCAATCCTTATATATCAATCCAATTACCGGAGGAACGAAGAACTAAGTTTGCCTGACGCTCGAAAACAACTTGTTTGTTTTGGTGGAAGAGGAAGAAATAGAGAAAGATCGCCGCTTTTCATACGCTAATTCGTGATTCAAAGTAGAGCGAGTGAGGGAGCTATACCCGGGACTCAATCAACATATGCCAAGTGTTCCGTAATCTATGGGCAGCACTCCGTAGGAATGTTATAGTCTAGGCATGTCGTAGTAGTCATTAGACAGAAAGAGGAGAAACTTAACATGTCTTATTCCGAATTCCTGCGGTTGTCATTATGTTCCAGCAAGGAAATAGTCATTCTTTCATTCCGAGCATTCGACTAACGGCACAGATTTCTAGTGCTATAACAGAAACTGCCCTTAACGCGCAAATGAAAGCCCTCACAACACTCTTTACCTGCAACTGCTCCCGCTTATGGTAGTAGATAAACAGGTGGTGGACATGTATCTGCAGCCTCTGCTGCTGGTAGATTGACTGTTTTATATGGACTGAAAAAAAACGGAGGGTAGTGCTTGAGAATGCTACTCTATTCCTGGAATTAGCCATCCCCTTCTTTGACTATTCGACCTGCTCCTCGAAGCAAGGAAGGGAATGAAGATGGCATTGAATGCCCTTTCCGCAAGAAGGATAGGAGTTGGCTTACCGCATCTACCTTCTCATCGCGGGATAAGGGCTGGGGCGTTAACTTAAGTACTAAAGCTGCTGGAGCGGCTGCCTTCCTTGATTCCCCACGAAGGAATTGGAATATCGCTACTTCCCCTTACTGCCCTAAGCGGGGGAGATGGATTAAAAACCTTGTGTGAAGGAAAGGCTGTCAAAGTCGTTGACCATTAATCCGGTTGAAGGACAAATGGACAGTGAATCAACGGAATCGAGTTGTTCTAAGGATTCGGATTCGGCAGTCGAGACATCTATATCTATGGAATTTCAAAAGAGAGAAAAGGATCCGAATCCGACCCGAGGACGAGCTCAAACCTTAGGGTTTGAAAAGAAGAAGTAAAGCTCTCGTTTACTTCAATCAAAAAAGGTAGGTCATAACACAGATTGAATTAGACCTTACTCAATCACTCATCGCTGGAAAAAGTAGAGCGATTTCCTCGCAAAAAAAGCACGAGCGAGATATTCTTCCTTAACAGGGATCTCAATTGCGGGAAGAAGTACAAAGGGCAAAGGCAGAAGTGGAAGGGTCAAACTCCTCTATCGGGGAAAGACAGGAAGGATAAAAGTGTAAAATCACTTGTTTGAAACATCTAAAAAATAGAAATGGCTATTAGAAGTTGTATTTTCGGTGGTCAAAGGGAAGGAATCAGAAAAGAGGGAAGCGCTCTCAAGGTAGAATCAGTTCCAGGCAAGTATGTCCATTGAAAGGAAAGAGTCCCTAAACAGACAGGTTTTCAGCAAATAAGACGGGTCCTGGTCTTCGGCAACAAAAGAAGCCGAAGCGAGAGCTCGATCAAAGAACCTTTATAGATCCTCATCATCCTCAGGTTCTGGATACACAGCGAGAAGGGAATCTTCCTGTTCGAATGGAAGATTTTCGAAAGAGAGGGGAGAAATCAATCACATGCGTGAGCGGATCGAGCTATTATATAATAAGTAACGGCTGAAAAAGCTATTCTTGGTAGATCCACTTGTCAAGGCGCGGAAAGCCGTGTTCCTTCTCAGCTCACGCTTTCCTGATTGATTTGAAAGACCCTACACACCACCGTATCCTTGGCTTTCTTCCCACTTTCAAAGAACTTGCTATCATTCTTTCGATTCTATCTCCTCGCTTTAGGTCTTATGCTTCTTATTAAAGGGGTTATGCCACTCCGAGTCCATCAGTGTTGAAGGAATGGACAGAGACAGGCAAAGACAAAGTACTGATTTTACTACCGATAGAGAGCAGAGCTAGAGACAAGATGCCTAGGACCTGGAGGAGATCCATAAGAACCAAGTCATGGAGAAGATAGCATCAAACTGGAGATAATAAACCTAACTCTCCGTGCTTTAATCGAGAATGGATACAGGGTCGTCGAGCGAAACCTTTATTAGGGGGTAGACCTACCTTGTTTTGTTGACTTATTGCTTTCCAGCAAAGCGTGCCGGCCCTATCTCTAAAGCACCAAACTTCCACATTTTAGGAGATGCCCTATCTTCCCTTAAAGAGCCAGCTTATTGAATAGAGCTGTCACTCCTTACCTTACCTAAGACCCCTTCGGGATATCTTTTGAAAACCTTTTCTCTGAAAAGAAAAGATGTTTGCGATCCCTTGCCCGCTCGATTAAAGAAAGTGGGATCTGGCCTTGCATTTTTTAGATAGGGCTCCCTCACGGCATTCTTGCTCTTGCATTTGAAAGTCGAATCAGGATTCCATCTAGAGAAAGGTTCCGAATGGAACTAGTGAATGTGTATGCCGAACGTAGGCATGTATACCTGACCTTTGATATTAAGCTATGATCTCTCTTCTCTCTCTTGAAGTTCCCACAAAGCGACTCTGAACCTAAGACCGGGTTGTGGGATGTCTTTTGATATTCTAAACTAAGAAAAACGCAATTGGATTTATTTTTATATCCCTATGATAGGAAATGAAAGAAAAGGTCGAGCTTAAGCCGATTCCATTGCGGAAAGAAAAGAGGCTCTCCCATTCCCACCTGATACGTCAAAAGCAATTGACTAATAAGGGGAACCAACCAGTCGAATTCGATTGATTATGTCACTCCGCATTACTATAAAAGGGCAGCAGCTTTCTACTAAAATGGGCTTTGGCACTCCTTCCGCTATTACTCGAAATAATAATAATAGTGAAAGGGCAGTCGAATTTGTGACTACGTCAAAGGCTCGTTTCACTCGAATTTAAAGGCTGTAACTCCTACTTATTTCTATTCATTAAAGCTTGCCCATGGCTGCTTTCTTCCCATTCTTTCTTCTTTCTCCGTCACTAGATTCCGGTTAAAACGCTTGGTCCACCCATGCTTTTCCTCTCCATTTTTCATATGGAAAGGGAAAGCAGTGCCAACTTATTGGAATTCTGCATGGCATATTTCCCAACCTTCATTCCTGCTATTCCAGGCTCTAGTGCTTAGTCATAAACCTATTGCCCGCTCCGCTTTCCCATTCCTATTGCTTTCGGTATCTGAATCTTCCTGAATTCAAGTAGAGAATACCAGGGCTTTCTTCTTCTTTGATTTTCCTTGGGGATAAAAAAAATGGATTTCCGACATAGCACCTGCGGCATTAGGATTCTAAGATTTAGGAGGGGAAGGCTGAGGAGAGGGATCACATGCATTGAAGCAATCTCAAGATTCAGAAACGATCAAAATAATGGTACGGGGAGAAGAAAGAGAGGAGAGTCACGAAAATAGGGTAAACGCAAAGAGACGATGAAAAGCAATCAGAGAGGAGAGGGAAGAATGACAATGGAAATCATAAAGCTCAGCGAGGAGCACATTACTCTGAATAATAATGGAGAGGGACATTAAAGGGGAAAACTGAGCAAAGAGATATAAAAATATATTCGAAAAGCTTTTCACTTCTACTTCGTTTTCTTGTTTAGATTCATTACTTCAGTGATTGAACATGGGCAGATACCTATAAGGACCCCATTTCATTGACCTTCGCCCTTTTATATCCCTCGTTAAGATATGTTATCCGGACCAACTCCCACGTAGAAAACCAAGAGCAGTGAGTTACAAAACCAAGAGCAGTTAGAATCGCGTAGCTGCGTGCCCTTTTTCTGACTAGCTTCTTGTGAAAAGCATTTCAGGCACGAGCACACCTGATGAACTCAGAAACCTACTATGGAATCAATCAACCCATCGCACCCGAGTGCTCTGCTCTCCAAGCTCTGCGCAGGTGTTTTTACATTAAAATCCCCGAACGATTTTATGCTATCAAAGTAGGTGGATTGGTCTGTGGTGCTCACTAAACCTGCTATTGGACGGGATCAGACATAGGTCTTAGATGATCTCGATCTTGAAGAAAGCATAACTAATGTCATTTTAAGAGAAAGATGGCACTATGGATTGAAGGTAGCTTTTTCTCCATATGGGAAATCAAAACTTCATTTGATTGAGCGCTATAGGTTAAGTTGGTTGGTTAGTGTATCACGACCGGGGACACCTGGCACTGACTCATTCCTGTCTTCTTCAAAACCGAAACGGATAGGTTGTCTTAAAGATCATTTCTTGCATTATGGGCTATTATTTCACATTATGTCACAATACTTATGGCTATTCTCTCTTATTTTACAAGGTTTACTTAAGGAGGGAGAATGCCGACAGCTGGAATTCTGGGCTGGAAAAGGAGCAAATATTAGAGACCTATTATGCACAACTCCAAAAGTCCTAAAACTCCACGGAATACCTTATAATAAATAATGAAAAATCCTCGCCAAAGATGAATACCAGGGGGCCCACACCCTGCTCACGAGGGTGGGGGGCGCGCCCCCTACCTCGTGGGCCCCCTGGTGGCTCTCCGATGACCATCTTCTCCTATATGAAGTCTTTCATCGAGAAAAAAATAAGAAGCAACCTTTCGGGACGAAACTCCGCCGCCACGAGGCGGAACCTTGGCGGATCCAATCTAGAGCTCCGGAAGAGCCGTTCTGCCAGGGAAACTTCCCTCCCGGATGGGGAAATCATCGCCATCGTCATCACCAATGCTCCTCTCATCGGGAGAGGGCAATCTCCATCAACATCTTCATCAGCACCATCTCATCTCAAAACCCTAGTTCATCTCTTGTATCCATTTCTTGTCTCCAAGTCCGGGATTGGTGCTAGTAGGTTGCTAGTAGTGTTAATCACTCCTTGTAGTTGATGCTAGTTGGTTTAATTGGTGGAAGATCATATGTTCAGATCCTTTATGCATATTAATACCCCTCTGATTATGAACATGTTTATGCTTTGTGAGTAGTTACGTTTGTTCCCGAGGACAAGGGAGAAGTCTTGCTATTAGTAGTCATGTGAATTTGGTATTCGTTCGATATTTTGATGAGATGTATGTTGTCTAGCCTCTAGTGGTGTTATGTGAACGTCGACTACATAAGACTTCACCATTATTTGGGCCTAGAGGAAGACATTGTGAAGTAATAAGTAGATGATGGGTTGCCAGAGTGACAGAAGCTTAAACCCTAGTTTATGCGTTGCTTCGTAAGGGGCTGATTTGGATCCATATGTTTCATGCTATGGTTAGGTTTACCTTAATACTTTTGTTGTAGTTGCAGATGCTTGCAATAGGGGTTAATCATAAGTGGGATGCTTGTTCAAGTAAGAACAACACCCAAGCACCGGTCCACCCACATATCAAATTATCAAAGTACCGAACGCGAATCATATGAACGTGATGAAAACTAGCTTGACGATATTCCCATGTGTCCTCGGGAGCGCTTTTCCTTATATAAGAGTTTGTCCAGGCTTGTCCTTTGCTACAAAAAGGATTGGGCCACCTTGCTGAAATTTATTTACTTTTGTTACTTGTTGCCCGTTACAAATTATCTCACCACAAAACTATCTATTACCACTTATTTCAATACTTGCAGAGAATACCTTGCTGAAAACCGTTTATCATTTCCTTCTGCTCCTCGTTGGGTTCGACACTCTTAATTATCGAAAGGACTACGATAGATCCCCTATATACTTGTGGGTCATCAAGACTCTTTTCTGGCGCCGTTGTTGGGGAGTGAAGTGCCTTTGGTAGGTGGAATTTGGTAAGGAAAAATTTATATAGTGTGCTGAAATTTACTGTTACTTGTTACTATGGAAAGTAATCCTCTAAGGGGCTTGTTCGGGGTATCTTCACCCCGACCAGTAGAGCAAAGAGTTGCTCCTCAACCTACTGAACCTATTGAAAATGAATATGAAAATGAAATTCCTTATGAGTATCCTTCGAGTATGATAGAAAAACTGCTAGCTAATCCTTTTACAGGAGATGGAACAAAGCATCCTGATGAACACCTAATATATGTGGATGAAGTTTGTGGATTATTTAAGCTTGCAGGTATACCCGATGATGTTGCTAAGAAGAAGGTCTTCCCTTTATCTTTGAAGGGAGACGCATTGGTATGGTATAGGCTATGTGATGATACGAGATCATGGAACTATAAAAGATTGAAATTGGAGTTTCATCAAAAGTATTACCCTATGCATCTTGTTCATCGCGATCGCAATTATATATATAATTTTTGGCCTCGCGAGGGAGAAAGCATCGCTCAAGCTTGGGGGAGGCTTAAATCAATGTTATATTCATGCCCCAATCATGAGCTTCCAAGAGAAACAATTCTTCAAAAAATTTATGCTCGGCTTTCTGATAACAATCGCACCATGCTTGATACTTCTTGTGCTGGCTCTTTTATGATGAAGACTATTGAATTCAAATGGGATTTATTGGATAGAATTAAATGCAACTCTGAAGATTGGGACCTCGACAATGGTAAGGAGTCAGGTATGACACCTAAGTTTGATTGTGTTAAATCTTTTATGGATACCGATATTTTCCGTAAGTTTAGCACTAAATATGGACTTGATTCTGAGATAGTAGCTTCTTTCTGTGAATCTTTTGCTACTTATGTTGATCTCCCTAAGGAGAAGTGGTTTAAATATCATCCTCCCATAGAAGTAAAAGTAGTTGCACCTATTAAAGTTGAAGAAAAGACCATCACTTATAATGATCCTATTGTTCCTACTTCTTTTGTTGAGAAACCGCCTTTCCCTATTAGAATAAAGGATCATGCTAAAGCTTCAATTGTGGTTCGTAAAAGAAATATTAAAACATATACACCTCCTGAGCAAGTTAAAGTTGAACCTAATATTGCTATTGTTAAAGAGCTCTTGTCTGATAATATTGATAGGCATGTTATTCAGTTCTGCGGTGAAATTGCTAGAATTGCTAAACCTTGTGCTTTAAACATAGACCTATGGTAGGCGTGCCTGTTATTTCTGTTAAAATAGGAGATCATTGTTATCATGGCTTATGTGATATGGGTGCTAGTGCTAGTGCTATACCTTATGACTTGTATAAAGAAATCAAGCATGAAATTGCACCTGCTGAGTTAAAAGATATTGATGTCACAATTGAACTTGCTAATAGAGATACTATTTCAGCAATGGGGATTGTTAGAGATGTTGAAGTCTTGTGCGGGAAAACTAAATATCCTGCTGATTTTCTTGTTCTTAGTTCCCCACAAGATAGCTTTTGTACCATTATATTTGGTAGACCCTTCTTGAACACTGTTAATGCTAAGATAGACTGCGAAAAGAATGTTGTTACTGTCGGCTTGGATGATATGACTCATGAGTTTAATTTCTCTAAATTTAGTAAACAACACCGTGAAGAAGAATTGCCTAGTAATGATGAAATTATTGGTCTTGCTTCTATTGTCGTACCTCCTAATGATCCTTTAGAACAATATTTGCCAGACCATGAGAATGATATGTTTATGAATGAAAGAAGGGAAATAGATGAAGTATTCTTTAAACAGGAACCTATGCTGAAACACAATTTGCCTGTTGAAATCCTAGGGAATCCTCCTCCACCTAAGGGTGATCCCGTGTTTGAGCTTAAACCGTTGCATGATAATCTTAAATATGCTTATCTTGATGAAAAGAAGATATATCCTGTTATTATTAGTGCTAACCTTTCAGAGCATGAAGAAGAAAGATTATTGAAAACTCTGAAGAAGCACCATGCTGCTATTGGATATACTCTTGATGATCTTAAGGGCATTAGTCCCACTCTATGTCAACATAAAATAAATTTGGAAGCAGATGCCAAACCAGTTCGTGATCCTCAACAATGTCGGAATCCTAAAATGAAAGAAGTGGTAAGAAAATAAATACTAAAGCTTCTGGAGGCAGGTATAATTTATCCCATTGCTGATAGTTAGTGGGTAAGTCATGTTCATTGTGTCCCTAAGAAAGGAGGTATTACTGTTGTTCCTAATGATAAAGATGAATTGATTCCACAAAGAATTATTACAGGTATAGGATGGTAATTGATTTGCGCAAATTAAATAAGGCTACTAAGAAAGATCATTACCCCTTACCTTCTATCGATCAAATGCTAGAAAGATTATGCAAACATACACATTACTGCTTTCTAGATGGTTATTCTGGTTTCTCTCAAATACCTGTGTCGGCTAAAGATCAATCAAAGACTAATTTTACATGCCCTTTTGGTACTTTTTCTTATAGACGTATGCCTTTTGGTTTATGTAATGCACCTGCTACCTTTCAAAGATGCATTACGGCTATATTCTCTGACTTTTGAGAAAAGATTTGTGAGGTTTTCATGGAGGACTTTTCCGTCTATGGATCTTCTTTTGATGATTGCTTGAGCAATCTTGATCGAGTTTTGCAGAGATGTGAAGAAACTAATCTTGTCTTGAATTGGGAAAAGTGCCACTTTATGGTTAATGAAGGTATTGTCTTGGGGCATAAAGTTTCTAAAAGAGGTATTGAAGTTGATAAATCCAAGGTTGATGCTATTGAAAAGATGCCATGTCCCAAGGACATCAAAGGTATAAGAAGTTTCCTTGGTCACGCCGGATTTTATAGGAGGTTCATTAAGGATTTCTCAAAAATTTCTCGGCCTCTGACCAATTTATTACAAAAAGATATACCATTTGTCTTTGATGATGATTGTGTAGAAGCATTTGAAATACTTAAGAAAGCATTAGTCTCTGCACCTATTGTTCAGCCACCTGATTGGAATTTACCCTTTGAAATTATGTGTGATGGTAGCGATTATGCTGTAGGTGTTGTTCTAGGGCAAAGAGTTGATAAGAAATTAAATGTTATCCATTATGCTAGTAAGACTCTAGACAATGCTCAAAGAAATTATGCTACTACTGAAAAAGAACTTTTAGCAATTGTATTTGCTTGTGATAAGTTCAGACCTTATATTGTTGATTCTAAAGTAACTATCCACACTAATCATGTTGCTATTAAATATCTTATGGAGAAGAAAGATGCTAAACCTAGACTTATTAGATGGGTTCTCTTGCTACAAGAATTTGATTTGCATATTGTTGATAGAAAAGGAGCTGAGAACCCCGTTGCAGACAACTTATCTAGGTTAGAGAATGTTCTTGATGACCCACTACCTATTGATGATAGCTTTCTTGATGAACAATTAAATGTCATAAGTACTTCTTGTAGTACCCCTTGGTATGCTGATTATGCTAATTACATACTCCCTCTGTCCCATAATATAAGAACGTTTTTGACACTACACTAATGTCAAAAACGTTCTTATATTATGGGACGGAGGGAGTAGTTGCTAAATTTATACCACCTAGCTTCACATACCAACAAAAGAAAAAGTTCTTCTATGATTTGAGACATTACTTTTGGGATGACCCACATCTTTATAAATAAGGAGTAGATGGTGTTATTAGACGTTGTGTACTTGAGCATGAACAGGAACAGATCCTACGCAAGTGCCACTCCGAAACTTATGGAGGACACCACGCGGGAGATAGAACTGCACATAAGGTATTGCAATCCGGTTTTTATTGGCCTACTCTCTTCAAGGATGCCCGTAAGTTTGTCCTATCTTGTGATGAATGTCAAAGAATTGGTAATATTAGTAGATGTCAAGAAATGCCTATGAATTATTCACTTGTTATTGAACCGTTTGATGTTTGGGGCTTTGATTATATGGGAACTTTTCCTGCCTCTAATGGATATACACATATTTTAGTTGCTGTTGATTACGTTACTAAGTGGGTAGAAGCTATTCCAACTAGTAGTGCTAATCATAACACTTCTCTTAAAATGCTTAAAGAAGTTATTTTTCCGAGGTTTAGAGTCCCTAGATATTTAATGACTGATGGTGGTTCACATTTTATTCATGGTGCTTTCCGTAAAATGCTTCCTAAATATGACATCAATCATAGAATTGCATCTCCGTATCACCCACAGTCTAGAGGTCAAGTAGAATTGAGTAATAAAGAACTCAAATTAATTTTGCAAAAGACTGTCAATAGGTCTAGAAAGAATTGGTCCAAGAAACTTGATGATGCATTATGGGCCTATAGAACTGCATATAAAAATCCTATGGGTATGTCTCCGTATAAAATGGTCTATGTAAAAGCATGTCACTTACCTCTCGAACTAGAACACAAGGCATATTGGGCTATTAAAGAACTAAATTATGATTTTAAACTTGCCGGTGAGAAGAGGTTATTTGATATTAACTCACTTGATGAATGGAGAACCCAAGCTTATGAAAATGCTAAGTTGTTTAAAGAAAAGGTTAAAAGATGGCATGACAAAAGGATACAAAAGCTTGAGTTTAATGTAGGTGATTATGTATTGCTATACAACTCTCGTTTAAGATTTTTTGCAGGGAAACTTCTCTCTAAATGGGAAGGCCCCTATGTTATCGAGGAGGTCTATCGTTCTGGTGCCATAAAAATCAACAACTTCGAAGGCACAAATCCGAAGGTGGTAAACGGTCAAAGAATCAAACATTATATCTTAGGTAATCCCATAAATGTTGAAACCAATATTATTGAAACCGTAACCCCGGAGGAATACATAAAGGACACTTTCCAGAACGTTTCAGACTCCGAAAAGGAATAGGTATGCTGTACGGTAAGTAAACCGACTCCAAAACAATTTTAAGGCAATATTTCATTGTTTTGGAATATTTAGAAAAATAGAAAATTAAGTAGCAGTCCGGGAAGGACACGAGGGCCCCATGAGGGTGGAGGGCGTGCCCCCTACCTCGTGAGCTCCTCGTGTGCCTTCCGGACTCCGTTTTCTTGCATGATACGTATTTTGGTCGGTAAAAATTCATTATATAATCTCCAGGGGGTTTTGACTCCCGTATCACGCAAAAATCTCCTGTTTTTGTTTCGAGCTATTTTTGTGACAGATCTAGGTTATCATGACGTCCCCAAGTGCTTCCAAGGACAAGTTCTTCGAGAAGGTCATGAACCCCTACCTCGCGGAGGTGCTGCGACACCCTTAAACCATTGAGATGCGTGATGGGTTGCTGCACATCTGTGATGCTGAGGGACCAAAGGGAACCGGAAGCATGGAGGCGAGGCTCGAAGCAATGGAGCAACAAGTTTTCAAGTGGCAGTGGATGGTGGAGCGTGGAATCAACGCTAGCCACACGATGCTCGCGGAGTTCACTAACAACTACAAGCCGGATGCCAAGAACACCGAGGAGGCCATCTTCAAGCTACATGAGAAGATCGAGCACCTCCAAGACCAAATCTATGACCTGCAAAACCAAAACCGTGAGTATGAATATAGATTCAAATGAATGAATTTGGCTACAGATTCGAGGATTTCGGAGACTCGATCATCCTTCTATGATGGTGAACCTATGCCTTGGAAGATGGATGACAAGCCCGCATCATCAACAACACCTCCACCTTCTTCACCAACCAAGGAGACATAATCACATGGGTATGGGCACTCCCCTTGGCAACTGCCAAGCTTGGGGGAGGCGCCTCGGTATCGTATCACAATCACAACTCCTATCTTTACCATTTTCCTTAGTTTGATCCTATTAGTAGTATTTTGATCTAGTAGAATAAAGTTTATGGCATGATCTAGTTTTAAGTTTTGCTTTATGATCTCTCTATGTAATCGAGTCCGTGAGCTATACAATAAAGATCAGTGTTGATCTAAGGGCTTGATTTTCTTGCTATGATCTTGGGTGAATAAAAGAAAAGAGAAAAAGAATAAAAAGAAACAAAAGTTCATATTGATCTTATTGATAGTAATGACTTCACATAGAAAGAGTGTGATGATTAAAAGTTGTTGGGAGTTGGCAGACATAGCTTTGGTCATCGTTGCAATTAATAAGAAGTAATAAGGAAAGAGAGGTTTCACATATAAATATACTATTATTGACATCTTTAATGATTGGGAGCACTCATCAAAATATGACATGCTAAAGAGTTGATGTTGGACAAGGAAGACAACGTAATGGGTTATGTTTTCTTATATCTGAGATAAAGTATGTTGTCATGGATCATCCAACATGTTGAGCTTGCCTTTCCCCCTCATGCTAGCCAAATCCTCAGCACCAAGTAGAGATACTACTTGTGCTTCCAAATATCCTTAAACCAGTTTTGCCATGAGAGTCCACCATATCTACCTATGGATTGAATAAGATCCTTCAAGTAAGTTGTCATCTGTGCAAAGCAATAAAAATTGCTCTCTAAATATGTATGATTGATTGGTGTGGGAGAAATAAGCTTTATACGATCTTGTGATGTGGAAGTAATAAAAGCGACAGACTGCATAATAAAGGTTCATATCACAAGGGGCAATATAAAGTGACGTTCTTTCGCATTAAGATTTTGTGCATCCAACCATAAAAGCGCATGGCAACCTCTGCTTCCCTCTGCGAAGGGCCTATCTTTTATTATTATCTTCTACCTTATGCAAGTGTCATGGTGATCTTCACCTTTCCTTTTTACATTTTATCCTTTGGCAAGCCCAATGTGTTGGAAAGATCTTGATAGATATATCTAATTGGATGTAGGGGAGCATGAGTTATTATTGTTGACATTACCCTCGAGGTAAAAGGTTGTGGGGCGAAACTATAAGCCCCTATCTTTCTCTGTGTCCGATTAAAACTCCGTAACCACAAGTATTGCGCGAGTGTTAGCAATTATGAAGGACTAGATGATAGTTGAGTATGTGGACATGCTTTTTAGCTCTGACATAGACTCTTTCTGATGTTATGATAAATTGCAATTGTTTCAATGACTGAGGTTATAATTTGTTGGTTCTCAATAAGGTTTCTGATTCACACTTTTGCATTGTGAATAGATCGACACTTGAACATAAGTAATCATATGACAATATCTATATATGTTGCTGTTATGAGAATAATCATGATGCCCTCATGTCCGTATTTTATTTTTATCGACGCCTCTACCTCTAAACACGGGGACATATTTATTGTTATCGGCTTTCGCTTGAGGACAAGCGAGGTCTAAACTTGGGGGAGTTGATACGTCCATTTTGCATCATGCTTTTATATCGATATTTATTGCATTATGGGCTGTTATTCACATTATGTCACAATACTTATGTCTATTCTCTCTTATTTTACAAGGTTTACATAAGGAGGGAGAATGCAGGCAGCTGGAATTCTGGGCTGGAAAAGGAGCAAATATTAGAGACTTATTCTGCAAAACTCCAAAAGTCCTGAAACTCCACGGAATACCTTATAATAAATAATGAAAAATCCTCTCCAAAGATGAAGACAAGGGGGCCCACACCCTGCTCACGAGGGTGGGGGCGCGCCCCCCTACCTCATGGGCCCCCTGGTGGCTCTCCGATGACCATATTCTCCTATATGAAGTCTTTCATCAAGAAAAAAATAAGAAGCAACCTTTCAGGACGAAACTTCGCCTCCACGAGGCGGAACCTTGGCGGATCCAATCTAGAGCTCCGGCAGAGCTGTTCTGCCGGGGAAACTTCCCTCCCGGAGGGGGAAACCATCGCCATCGTCATCACCAACGCTCCTCTCATCGGGAGAGGGAAATTTCCATCAACATCTTCATCAGCACCATCTCATCTCAAAACCCTAGTTCATCTCTTGTATCCAATTCTTGTCTCCAAGTCCGGGATTGGTGCTAGTAGGTTGCTAGTAGTGTTAATTACTCCTTGTAGTTGATGCTAGTTGGTTTAATTGGTGGAAGATCATATGTTCAGATCCTTTATGCATATTAATACCCCTCTGATTATGAACATGTTTATGCTTTGTGAGTAGTTATGTTTGTTCCTGAGGACAAGGGAGAAGTCTTGCTATTAGTAGTCATGTGAATTTGGTAGTCGTTTGATATTTTGATGAGATGTATGTTGTCTAGCCTCTAGTGGTCTTATGTGAACGTCGACTACATAACACTTCACCATTATTTGGGCCTAGAGGAAGGCATTGGGAAGTAATAAGTAGATGATGGGTTGCTAGAGCGACAAAAGCTTAAACCTAGTTTATGCGTTGCTTCGTAAGGGGCTGATTTGGATCCATATGTTTCATGCTATGGTTAGGTTTACCTTAATACTTTTGTTGTAGTTGCGGATGCTTGCAGTAGAGGTTAATCATAAGTGGTATGCTTGTTCAAGTAAGAACAGCACCCAAGCACCGATCCACCCACATATCAAATTATCAAAGTACCGAACGCGAATCATATGAACGTGATGAAAACTAGCTTGACGATATTCCCATGTGTCCTCGGGAGCGCTTTTCATTATATAAGAGTTTGTCCAGGCTTGTCCTTTGCTACAAAAAGGATTGGGCCACCTTGCTGCACTTTATTTACTTTTGTTACTTGTTGCTCGTTACAAATTATCTCACCACAAAACTATCTGTTACCACTTATTTCAGTACTTGCAGAGAATACCTTGCTGAAAACCGTTTATCATTTCCTTCTGCTCCTCGTTGGGTTCGACACTCTTACTTATCGAAAGGACTACGATAGATCCCTATGCTTGTGGGTCATCAATAGACCCAGGGGCCATAGGTTTCACTAGTGTCTTCTCTCGAGAGCATAAGTATTCTACAGTGGGTAAACAAATTACTGTTGAGCAATTGACAGAATTGAGCATAGTTATGAGAATATCTAGGTATGATCATGTATATAGGCATCACGTCCGAGACAAGTAGACCGACTCCCGCCTGCATCTACTACTATTACTCCACTCATCGACCTCTATCCAGCATGCATCTAGAGTATTAACTTAAAAACAGAGTAACGCCTTAAGCAAGATGACATGATGTAGAGGGATAGACTCATGCAATATGAAGAAAACCCCATATTGTTATCCTCGATGGCAACAATACAATACGTGTCTTGCTGCCCTTACTGTTACCGGGAAAGGACACCGCGAGATTGAACCCAAAGCTAAGCACTTCTCCCATTGCAAGAAAGATCAATCTAGTAGGCCAAACCAAACGGATAGTCCGAAGAGACTTGCAAAGATAACCAATCATACATAAAAGAATTTAGAGAAGATTCAAGTATTATTCATAGATAGACTTGATCATAAACCCACAATTCATCGGTCTCAACAAACACACCGCAAAAAGAAGATTACATCGAATAGATCTCCACAAGAGAGGATGAGAACATTGTATTGAGATCCAAAAAGAGAGAAGAAGCCATCTAGCTACTAACTATGGACCCGTAGGTCTGAAGTAAACTACTCACACTTCATCGGAGAGGCTATGGTGTTGATGTAGAAGCCCTCCGTGATCGATGCCCCCTCCGGCGGAGCTCCGGAACAGGCCCCAAGATGGGATCTCGTGGATACAGAAAGTTGCGGCGGTGGAATTAGGGTTTTGGCTCCGTATCTGATCGTTTGGGGGTACGTGGGTATATATAAGAGGAAGAAGTACGTCGGTGGAGCAACAGGGGGCCCACGAGGGTGGAGGGCGCGCCTAGGGGGGGGGGGTAGGCGTGCCCCCCCTACCTCATGGCCTCCTGTTATGTGGCTTGATGTAGGGTCCAAGTCTCCTGAGTTGTATTCGGTGAGAAAATCACGTTCCCAAAGGTTTCATACCGTTTGGACTCCGTTTGATATTCCTTTTCTTCGAAACCCTAAAACAGGCAAAAAACAAAAATTCTGCGTGGGGCCTCCGGTTAATAGGTTAGTCCCAAAAATAATATAAAAGTGGATAATAAAGCCCAATAATGTCCAAAACAGTAGATAATATAGCATGGAGCAATCAAAAATTATAGATACGTTGGAGACGTATCAAGCATCCCCAAGCTTAATTCCTACTCATCCTCGAGTAGGTAAATGGTAAAAACGGAATTTTTGACGCTGAGTCCTACTTGGCATAATTTTAATGTAATTCTTCTTAATTGTGGTATGAATATTCAGATCCAAAAGATTCAAGACAAAAGTTCATATTGACATAGAAAATAATAATACTTCAAGCATACTAACAAAGCAATTATGTCTTCTCAAAATAACATGGCTAAATAAAGTTATCCCTACAAAATCATATAGTCTGGCTATGCTCTATCTTCACCACACAAAATATTTAAATCATGCACAACCCCGATGACAAGCCAAGCAATTGTTTCATACTTTTGACATTCTCAAAACCTTTTCAATTTTCACGCAATACATGAGCGTGAGCCATGGATATAGAACTATAGGTGGAATAGAGTGGTGGTTGTGGAGAAGACAAAAAGGGAGGAGATAGTCTCACATCAACTAGGCGTATCAACGCGCTATGGAGATGCCCATCAATAGATATCAAAGTGAGTGAGTAGGGATTGCCATGCAACGGATGAAGGAAATATGCCCTAGAGGCAATAATAAAGTTATTATTTTATTTCCTTATATCATGATAAATGTTTATTGTTCATGCTAGAATTGTATTATCCGGAAACATAATACTTGTGTGAATACATAGACAAACTAAACGTCACTAGTATGCCTCTACTTGACTAGCTCGTAAATCAAAGATGGTTATGTTTCCTAACCATAGACATGTGTTGTCATTTGATTAACGGGATCACATTATTAGGAGAATGATGTGATTGACATGACCCATTCCATTAGCTTAGCACCCGATCGTTTAGTATGTTGCTATTGCTTTCTTCATGACTTATACATGTTCCTATGACTATGAGATTATGCAACTCCCGTTTGCCGGAGGAACACTTTGTGTGCTACCAAACGTCACAACGTAACTGGGTGATTATAAAGGAGCTCTACAGGTGTCTCCAAAGGTACATGTTGGGTTGGCGTATTTCGAGATTAGGATTTGTCACTCCGATTGTCGGAGAGGTATCTCTGGGCCCTCTCGGTAATGCACATCACATAAGCCTTGCAAGCATTGCAACTAATGAGTTAGTTGTGAGATGATGTATTACGAAACGAGTAAAGAGACTTGCCGGTAACGAGATTGAACTAGGTATTAAGATACCGACGATCGAATCTCGGGCAAGTAACATACCGATGACAAAGGGAACAAAGTATGTTGTTATGTGGTCTGACCGATAAAAGATCTTCGTAGAATATGTGGGAACCAATATGAGCATCCAGGTTCCGCTATTGGTTATTGACTGGAGACATGTCTCGGTTATGTCTACATTGTTCTCGAACCCGTAGGGTCCGCACGCTTAACGTTACGATGATAGTTTCATTATGAGTTTATATATTTTGATGTACCGAAGTTAGTTCGGAGTCCCGGATGTGATCACGGACATGACGAGGAGTCTCGAAATGGTCGAGACATAAAGATTGATATATTGGAAGCATATGTTTGGACATCGGAAGTGTTCCGGGTGAAATCGGCATTTTACCGGAGTACCGGGAGGTTACCGGAACCCCCCGGTAACCTAATGGGCCTTAATGGGCCTAGTGGAGGAAGAGGAGAGGAGGCCTAGGGGCTGCCGCGCGCCCCTCCCCCCCAAGTCTGAATTGGACAAGGAGGGGGGGCGGCGCCCCCCTTTCCTTTCTTCCCTCTCTTCCTTCTTCCCCAAGTCCTAATCCAACTAGGGAAAGGGGGGAGTCCTACTCCCGGTAGGAGTAGGACTCCTCCTGCGCGCCTCCTCCTAGGGCCGACCGCACCCCCCCTTGGCTCCTTTATATACGGGGGCAGGGAACACCCCTAGACACACAAGTTGATCTCTAAGATCATCCTCTTAGCCGTGTGCGGTGCCCCCTTCCACCATAGTCCTCGATAATATTGTAGTGGTGCTTAGGCGAAGCCCTGCGACAGTTGAACATCAAGATCATCACCACGCCGTCGTGCTGACGGAACTCTTCCCCGACACTTTGCTGGATCGGAGTCCGGGAATCGTCGTCGAGTTGAACGTGTGCTAGAACTCGGAGGTGCCGTAGTTTCGATGCTTGATCGGTCGGGCCGTGAAGACGTACGACTACACCAACCGCGTTGTCATAACGCTTCCGTTGTCAGTCTACGAGGGTATGTAGATCACACTCTCCCCTCTCATTGCTATGCATCACCATGATCTTGCGTGTGCATAGGAATTTTTTTGAAATTACTACGTTCCCTAACAGTGGCATCCGAGCCAGGTTTTATGCGTTGATGTTATATGCACGAGTAGAACACAAGTGAGTTGTGGGCGATATAAGTCATACTGCTTACCAGCATGTCATACTTTGGTTCGGCGGTATTGTTGGACGAAGCGGCCCGGACCGACATTACGCGTACGCTTACGCGAGACCGGTTCTCCCGATGTGCTTTGCACAAAGGTGGCTAGCGGGTGTCAGTTTCTCCAATTTTAGTTGAACCAAGTGTGGCTACGCCCGGTCCTTGCGAAGGTTAAAACAGCACCAACTTGACAAACTATCGTTTTGGTTTTGATGCGCAGGTAAGAACGGTTCTTGCTAAGCCCGTAGCAGCCACGTAAAACTTGCAACAACAAAGTAGAGGACGTCTAACTTGTTTTTGCAGGGCATGTTGTGATGTGATATGGTCAAGACATGATGCTAAATTTTATTGTTGAGATGATCATGTTTTGTAACTGATTATCAGCAACTGGCAGGAGCCATATGGTTGTCGCTTTATTGTATGCAATGCAATTGCGCTATAATGCTTTACTTTATCACTAAGCGGTAGCGATAGTCGTGGAAGCATAAGATTGGCGAGACGACAACGATGCTACGATGATGATCAAGGTGTCGCGCCAGTGACGATGGTGATCATGATGGTGCTTCGAAGATGGAGATCACAAGCACAAGATGATGATGGCCATATCATATCACTTATATTGATTGCATGTGATGTTTATATTTTATACATCTTATCTTGCTTTGATTGACGGTAGCATTTTAAGATGATCTCTCACTAATTATCAAGAAGTGTTCTCCCTGAGTATGCACCGTTGTGAAAGTTCTTCGTGCTGAGACACCACGTGATGATCGGGTGTGATAGGCTCTACGTTCAAATACAACGGGTGCAAAACAGTTGCACACGCGGAATACTCAGGTTATACTTGACGAGCCAAGCATATACAGATATGGCCTCGGAACACGGAGACCGAAAGGTCGAGCGTGAATCATATAGTAGATATGATCAACATAGTGATGTTCACCAATGAAACTACTCCATCTCATGTGATGATCGGACATGGTTTAGTTGATTTGGATCACGTGATCACTTAGAGGATTAGAGGGATGTCTATCTAAGTGGGAGTTCTTTAGTAATATGATTAATTGAACTTAAATTTATCATGAACTTAGTACCTGATAGTATCTTGCTTGTTTATGTTTGATTGTAGATAGATGGCCCGTGCTGTTGTTCCGTTGAATTTTAATGCGTTCCTTGAGAAAGCAAAGTTGAAAGATGATGGTAGCAATTACACGGACTGGGTCCGTAACTTGAGGATTATCCTCATTGCTGCACAGAAGAATTACGTCCTGGAAGCACCGCTGGGTGCCAGGCCTGCTGCTGGAGCAACACCAGATGTTATGAACGTCTGGCAGAGCAAAGCTAATGACTACTCGATAGTTCAGTGTGCCATGCTTTACGGCTTAGAATCGGGACTTCAACGACGTTTTGAACGTCATGGAGCATATGAGATGTTCCAGGAGTTGAAGTTAATATTTCAAGCAAATGCCCGGATTGAGAGATATGAAGTCTCCAATAAGTTCTATAGCTGCAAGATGGAGGAGAACAGTTCTGTCAGTGAGCATATACTCAAAATGTCTGGGTATAATAATCACTTGATTCAATTGGGAGTTAATCTTCCAGATGATTGCGTCATTGACAGAATTCTCCAATCACTGCCACCTAGCTACAAGAGCTTCGTGATGAACTATAATATGCAAGGGATGAATAAGACTATTCCCGAGCTCTTCGCAATGCTGAAAGCTGCGGAGGTAGAAATCAAGAAGGAGCATCAAGTGTTGATGGTCAACAAGACCACTAGTTTCAAGAAAAAGGGCAAAGGGAAGAAGAAGGGGAACTTCAAAAAGAACAGCAAGCAAGTTGCTGCTCAAGAGAAGAAACCCAAATCTGGACCTAAGCCTGAAACTGAGTGCTTCTACTGCAAGCAGACTGGTCACTGGAAGCGGAACTGCCCCAAGTATTTGGCGGATAAGAAGGATGGCAAGGTGAACAAAGGTATATGCGATATACATGTTATTGATGTGTACCTTACTAATGCTCGCAGTAGCACCTGGGTATTTGATACTGGTTCTGTTGCTAACATTTGCAACTCGAAACAGGGACTACGGATTAAGCGAAGATTGGCTAAGGACGAGGTGACGATGCGCGTGGGAAATGGTTCCAAAGTCGATGTGATCGCGGTCGGCACGCTACCTCTACATCTACCTTCGGGATTAGTATTAGACCTAAATAATTGTTATTTGGTGCCAGCGTTGAGCATGAACATTATATCTGGATCTTGTTTGATGCGAGACGGTTATTCATTTAAATCAGAGAATAATGGTTGTTCTATTTATATGAGTAAAATCTTTTATGGTCATGCACCCATGAAGAATGGTCTATTCTTATTAAATCTCGATAGTAGTGACACACACATTCATAATGTTGAAGCCAAAAGATGCAGAGTTGATAATGATAGTGCAACTTATTTGTGGCACTGCCGTTTAGGTCATATCGGTGTAAAGCGCATGAACAAACTCCATACTGATGGACTTTTGGAACCACTTGATTATGAATCACTTGGTACTTGCGAACCGTGCCTTATGGGTAAGATGACAAAAACACCGTTCTCCTATACTATGGAGAGAGCAACAGATTTGCTGGAAATCATACATACAGATGTATGTGGTCCGATGAATGTTGAGGCTCGTGGCGGATATCGTTATTTTCTCACCTTCACAGATGACTTAAGCAGATATGGGTATATCTACTTAATGAAACATAAGTCTGAAACATTTGAAAACTTCAAAGAATTTCAGAGTGAAGTTGAAAATCATTGTAACAAGAAAATAAAATTCCTACGATCTGATCGTGGAGGAGAATATTTGAGTTATGAGTTTGGTGTACATTTGAAACAATGCAGAATAGTTTCGCAACTCACGCCACCCGGAACACCACAGCGTAATGGTGTGTCCGAATGTCGTAATCGTACTTTACTAGATATGGTGCGATCTATGATGTCTCTTACTGATTTACCGCTATCATTTTGGGGTTATGCTTTAGAGACGGCTGCATTCACGTTAAATAGGGCACCATCAAAATCCGTTGAGACAACGCCTTATGAACTGTGGTTTGGCAAGAAACCAAAGTTGTCGTTTCTGAAAGTTTGGGGCTGCGATGCTTATGTGAAAAAGCTTCAACCTGATAAGCTCGAACCCAAATCGGAGAAATGTGTCTTCATAGGATATCCAAAGGAAACTATTGGATACACCTTCTATCACAGATCCGAAGGCAAGACTTTTGTTGCTAAATTCGGAAACTTTCTAGAGAAGGAGTTTCTCTCGAAAGAAGTGAGTGGGAGGAAAGTAGAACTTGATGAGGTAACTGTACCTGCTCCCTTATTGGAAAGTAGTACATCACAGAAACCGGTTTCTGTGACACCTACACCAATTAGTGAGGAAGCTAATGATGATGATCATGAAACTTCAGAACAAGATACTACTGAACCTCGTAGATCAACCAGAGTAAGATCCGCACCAGAGTGGTATGGTAATCCTGTTCTGGAAGTCATGCTACTAGATCATGATGAACCTACTGTCGATGTCAAAACCGGTGGATCTCGGGTAGGGGGTCCCGAACTGTGCGTCTAGGCCGGATGGTAACAGGAGGCAAGGAACACGATGTTTTACCCAGGTTCGGGCCCTCTTGATGGAGGTAAAACCCTACGTCCTGCTTGATTAATATTGATGATATGGGTAGTACAAGAGTAGATCTACCACGAGATCAAGGAGGCTAAACCCTAAAAGCTAGCCTATGGTATGGTTGTTGTATGATGAAGTTGTCCTATGGACTAAAACCCTCCGGTTTATATAGACACCGAAGAGGGTTAGGGTTACACAAAGTCGGTTACAATGGTAGGAGATCGTGAATATCCGCATCGCCAAGCTTGCCTTCCACGCCAAGGAAAGTCCCATCCGGACACGGGACGAAGTCTTCAATCTTGTATCTTCATAGTCCTGGAGTCCGGCTAAAGGTATAGTCCGGCTACCCGAACACCCCCTAATCCAGGACTCCCTCAGTAGCCCCTGAACCAGGCTTCAATGACGACGAGTCCGGCGCGTAGATTGTCTTCGGCATTGCAAGGCGGGTTCCTCCTCCGAATTCTTCATAAAAGTTTGTAAACACCAAGAGTAGTGTCCGGCTCTGCAAAATAAGTTTCCACGTATTGCCACAGAGAGAATAATATTAACACAAATCTAACCTGCTGACGTATTCCGCAGTGTGACATCACACTACGACCAAGCCTTTATTCAAATCGTTATCACTTTTCCACCTCAGCGTGTTTTGCGAGGCGGGTTCCTTGGCACGTCTTGTCAAAGCAGAGATCGTGTCCCCTTTATTTACGGGATTCTCATCAATACGGACGTGGGTAACCCAATCGTGCCCGTTAGCACGTCTTCTCGATTAAAGGCGAGTCCCAAACGGTTACGGGGAGGGCTCCTGGTATTCAACCTCTTATAAAGAGACCAAGGCCTTACTCCTTTTCTCCAATCTCAAAACTAGTTCGCCCGTCGCCTCGAGTTCCAACACCCTAGGCTCCAGATTCCAGGCGCTTTGGACCTTCGACAATGTCTGGTTCCGACCTTTAAGGCTGATGGATGCCCTCCTCCGTCACGGAGGAGGACGTGCTAAAGTTGAGAGAGGCTAAGTTCTTGACCGCCGAAATATTTCATAGGTTACCCGCTCAAAGGCAGGCTATTCCCAGTCCCCAGCCCGGTGAGAGCGTAGTGTTCATGTCTCACTTCCTTCGGGGGTTAGGCTTCCCGATGGATCCCTTCGTGAGGGGGCTGATGTTCTATTATGGGCTGGAATTTCATGACTTAGCTCCGGAGTCCATCCTCCACATTTCCTCATTCATCGTCGTGTGCGAGGCGTTCCTCCGTGTTACTCCTCACTTCGGATTATGGCTCAAGACTTTTGGAGTGGAGCCGAAGATGATCGAGGGACGGCACACAGAGTGCGGAGGCGCTGTCATAAGTAAGAATGCTGATGCTCTATGGCCCGAGGGCTCCTTTCAAGAGGAGCTCGGCTTGTGGCAATGAGAGTGGTTCTATATCACCGCTCCCAGGAGCACCAAGTGGGTGGCGCCTCCTGCCTTTCGCTCGGGTCCCCCACCACGGCTAGCGTCATGGGTCAACAAAGGATTAGATTGGGGGTTATCCAAAGACGTGCCCTTGTTGCAGGGCCGCATTAGGGATCTCTTAGAAAGAGACCTCAACCTGGTCAAGGTGATGCAGGTCATGCTGATTTGCCGAACACTGCCCAGCAAACGTCGCTCCCTTCGTCTGTGGGAGTTTAATCCGGAGGGACCATGAGCTCTCCAGCATTTTATGGGCGCAACGCCCGTGGAGATGTATAATATGTTCTTCGGATCACAAGCAATGTGTTAGGATTTGCCCGAGGACGCAGGTTTAAGCTGCAATCGCCTGGATACTCAAGTAAGTAACCTTGTGCCCGGACTCGCTATCCATAAAATTGTCATAAACTCGCCCCTAAAAGAGCTGTCCTTTTAAACAGGAGTGGATAGCGAAGGCAAAGCTGATCCGGTGTCTGGCTCCCCTTCCTGAGACCAGGCCGGATCCCGTGCTAGTCGGGATGTTGAAGATCGTGCCTTTGGAGGGAATTGAGGGGGAGGACAAGGAAACTATGGCCTCCTCGAAGGAGGCTGCTCCGAAGGGAAGAACCGACAATTCCTCTCCTAAGGGGAAGAAGAGGGCCGCCTCTGACGACCCGGAGACCATGGCCTCAAAGCGGGGGAAAAAGTCCTCGTCAGAGGGTCCGACGCCGGGGAGTTCCTCGGCCGAACTACGCCCTCAAAGGGATCAGCCCTCCAGCGAGCCGTAAGTAGAGAAAGATTTTCCTTTAGAGGGATGAGAGAAATCCTTGCTTTTTATCTGAGAAGATTAACCGAAATTTTACTTTGTAGCTCGGACCTCAGCCCTTCTCAGCAGAGCTCGTCTTCGGGGGATCTCCTTCCGGAGATGTTGGAGAGTGGAACGCCTCCCCCTACCGTACCACCTGGCGAGGCGGGCGACCCTGAGGTGTCATCGCAGAGGGTTTCTCCGAATCCGGCAGGGGTGGAAGGTAGCCATATGCCCCCCAAGGTTGTCTGCGTCCGGCCTTTGATGGAGGTCATAGGACGAGTCCGTCATCATCCGATGCACGGTCGGAGGAGCTGATGATTCTGCTGGGGCGAGCTTCTATCTCAGAGGAGCACCGTGCATTGATGGGTATGGTGATTGGAAGGATTTTGTCCGCGGAAAGCGGATTGCATGAGGCCGTCAGAAGTTTGCTGACGGGTTTTGAGGTACGTTTGATAATGTACTTCTTTGTCAGTTGCGCATAAACAAGATGCGCCCTGTGTAGATAGTAGCCCCTGAGACTCTGTGCGTTGTCAAAATTGACGGCGCGCAGAGGATCATAATCCCAGGTCTAAAATGTCGCCTTTGTATACAGGTGGTGAAGTGTTCGGAATCGAGCCGAACTGATGATTTTGCCGAACTAAAGCGGCAACTTGACGTGGCAGATGCCGACATCACGCTTGTCAACAAGCGGCTTGATGAGGCTCAAGGTATGCTATTCCTCGGGCGGCATCTGGTAAGAGGAGCTTTATGCCAGTATCTTACAATTTGTGTGCTTGACACAGATGGTGCCGCCGTCGTGGAGAGTCTTCGGGCGGAACTTGCCCGAGCTAAGGAACAAGCCAGGAAAAGTGATGCGGCTGCCGAGAAGGCCCTTGGAGAGCTGAGAGCCGAACAGGCTGCTCACTGCCGAAGCAAGAAGGAGATGGCCGTGATGGCCGTGAAGTTAAAAAGTGATGCTGACCGTTGCAAGTTTCTTGAGAAAGAAGACCGGGCGAGATAGACGGACTTAGAGAAGGCCGTTGCTGATGCCAAGGACGCTTGCTCTGCGATGAGAGCTGCGAAGGAGGAGCTGTGTCAGGCCGGACAGATTGCGGCTGGAAAGCCCTTTATGCTGCGGAGGAAGTTTTGCAATCCGAAGTTTGCTCCGTTGGACCGGATGTGGAGTGCGGAGGACACCTATCTGGATTTGGCAGCGAGTGCTGCTGATGCGACCGAATACTTTCGAGATCAAGAAGATCGCGAAGTGGAAAGGCTTTTCTGGTCGCAGTTCCAGAATCCAGAGCGTCCACTGGCAGTGGACGATCGTCTGGCTCAATGGGCCGAACTGAATAGATTGTCCGGACTCGCCATGAAGTACGTCATGGGTCATCTGTGGCCGGGGAGATCGGAGCCGAAGAGTTATTTCAGCTTGGTGCAGCAATTCCTTGACGCGGTGCCACATATCAATGCGATGAAGAGGTCAGCATGCATAGAGGGCGCACGGATGGCTCTTGCCCGTGTCAAGACATACTGGGCAGAGATGGAGACCACTGTTGTTGCATCCCGAGATTCGGACAAAAGCCGAGTACCCTCCGAGCACTATTTTCAGGAAGTCCTTGAAGGCGCTCGTGTAATAGAGACGCAGTGCTCGAAGGATGCTATGTTCTGATAGCATATGTAATTATAAAGCAATATTTTGATGAATTGTAGTAGCCTTTTATACTTGTGCCTTCAAGTATTTGGAACACCTCCTGTGCGGCCGTTTTAAGATATATGTACAAAATCTGAAAGATTGCAGTTGTTGGCTTCAGCCCCCACGCACATAGTGCGGGGGTGCTCGCAGAAGGCACATTTTCACACTTAATCCAACGTCTTGGTCCTACAAAGGAGGTGATAGCGCAGCGAGCTAGGAAACCGGACTATAATGCTTTAACACTTTCACTTAGCCATAGGAGCTTGACAATGGGACTATTTAGGTAGCCCCTGGTGGCGACTGCGCTCGCCCGAATTCGGGGCGCGTATGTGCCTGGCCGGGAAATGGCCCTTCGTTAATGCGGAGGAATCCTACAGATTCCGGAGAGTCATCGAGTGGTTGACCAGTCTCACGCCATATCATGACAGTCGGTTTTCGGCTTTCTCTACTGAGGTGCTCGCCTGGCCGAACCAGGGCACAATCGCAGTAGTTCTCCTGGTGCCGCCTTAGCCGATAGAGCGGAACATAAGGCGGCCGAACACAGGAGCCGGGCAACCCAACATTTGACCAAAATCATGACTTGGAGCTGATGCATATAAGGCCAAACTTGCGACGCCGAACACTCCCTAAGGTATTCAGTCTTTATGAGAGCGGGCGAGGTAACACTCTGAGGTATAAGCCCCTAGTGTCCAGGTACGCGCAAGAATTCTGACGTGGCCACATGCCAAGACGCCAGCCTCCTCCTTGGTCATAGAACCAGGGGATGTGTATCAACAAGAGATAGTAAAAAAGGTTTACGCAGGGTCTTAATCTGAAAAGAATCCTTGGAACGGGTCCCTACTGCACGTCTGTGCCTGTGTCTCTGTTGTGCCGTATCCTGGACGGGCGCAGCATGATGTTCATCTGTAAAAAGGGAGCAACTAAGTTGAAAAAGGGGCGTGCCGAACAAAAGTTATATGAAATAAACAAAGTGTAAAGTAAAATATGAAAAACTGAGCTTTATCACTCTTATTTTATAAGTGTGAAGCCCCTAGTGCAGGGGTATATGGCCACTAAGCCTTTATCAATGATACTTTTGTGCCGGACTCGTCTATCCGTGTCCGTGGTCTTAATGACCTGTTCCGATGTTCTGGCTGGTGAAGCCATTGTATTGTGGGGCTGTTAAAGCGGCCGCACAATCCTCCGTTTGGGGGAGGTGTTCTCACTGCTTCCCCTTTAGGGAGATGATGCCGCGTGGACCGGGCATCTTAAGTGTAAGAGATGCATAATGCGGTATTGCGATAAAGCGGGCGAAAGCTTCGCGTCCCAGTAGTGCTTGATAGCGACTTGAGAATGGGACGATGTGGAAAGTTAGCTTTTCGCGACGGAAGTTATCGGCAGAGCCGAAAATAACCTCGAGCCGGAGGAAACCCATGCAATGGGTGTCTGAACCTGGTGTTACTCCTTGAAAGGAGGTTTTGCTGTGGTGAATTCTTTTTGGGTCGATGCCCATGTGGCGGATTGAGTCCTGATATATCAGGTTGAGTCCGCTGGCACCGTCCATAAGGACATTTAAAAACTGGAGTCCGCCAATTATTGGATCGAGTACCAGGGGAGTCCAGCCTGGGTTCCTGACACTTCTAGAATAATCCAGATGATCGAAGATGATTGGTTTTGACAACCAGTGGCGGGATTCCTTTGGGATAGGCCGTGGGGCGCGTACCTTTATGGGCGCCGCACGTTTTGTTATGTGGAGTAAGTTTACTGTTTTTACTTCTTGTGGGAAATTCTTTTGTTTCCTGGTACTCTGCTTTTGGGGTTCGTCCTCGTCTTCGCTTGGTGTGTCGAGCCCCTTGTGTTCGGCGTTGAGTCTGCCGGATTGTTTGAAAACCCAACAATCTCTATGGGTATGGTTAGCAGGCTTTTTGGGAGTGCTGTGTATTTGACATATCCTATCCAAGATTTTGTTTAGGTTGGATAGGTCGTCCCTGTTATCTTGGAGGGGCGGCTTTTTCTGATTCTGTCGTGAGCTTTTAAATCCGGTGTTGACTGCCGTGCTCTTCGGACTTTTTTCCTTAGCCCGACGACGGTCCTTATTGCGTCGCGGTTTTCCATTTCCATCCCTAGTTTCGGATGTACTTGGGTCACTGGTGCTGCATCTTGCCAACCAGCTGTCCTCTCCTGCGCAAAAGCGGGTCATGAGGCTTATTAGTGCGGCCATTGTTCTTGGCTTTTCTTGGCCGAGGTGTCTGGTGAGCCATTCGTCTCGGACATTATGCCTGAAAGCCGCTAAGGCTTCAGCGTCCAGACAGTCGACTATCTGATTCTTTTTAGTAAGAAATCTATTCCAGAATTGCCGAGCTGACTCTCCGGGCTGTTGAGTTATTTGACTAAGATCGTCTGCATCCGGAGGGCGGACATAGGTCCCTTGAAAATTTGCTCGGAAAGCGTCCTCGAGCTCTTCCCAACTTCCGATTGTGTTTTCAGGAAGGCTTTTGAGCCAATGCCGGGCTGGCCCTTTAAGCTTGAGGGGTAAGTATTTTATGGCGTGGAGGTCATCTCCTCTAGCCATATGTATGTGGAGGATATAAACCTCGATCCAGACTCCAGGGTATGTTGTTCCATCATATGCCTCTATGTTTACGGGTTTGAATCCCGCTGGAAATTCATAATCCAGGACCTCATCGGTGAAACATAGGGGGTGTGCGGCACCCCTGTATTTGGGTGTGCCGGATTCTGACAATGGTTTTATTGCATTGCTTACGAGAGCTTGCTTTCTTGGCCCGTAAATGGACCTGGCTGGGCCATGATGCTAATCCTTAAGTGGGTCGCATGCCGGCTTAAGTGCGGTGCTGCTTGCCGCTTTATGCTGGCCATGGGGTCGTCTATCCGACTGTGTGGCTTTCTCACTTTTGGAATGCGAGGGCTCTAAGGCTTCCTCGTCGAATTCGGGCAGTAGCTTTCTCTTTGGATAGCTTTTAGTGCGGCGACTGTCGCCGTATTTGTCTGCGGTATTGATTACTTTACTCCATCTGATCCTGAGTGCATCTTCCGCAGTTTTTAGCTTCCGCTTCTGCTTTTTCAGGCTGCGTGCGGTTGCAACGAGCCGTTTGTGGAGGTTCTTCTGCTTCATGGGCTTGTCCGGCGTAGGGTCGTCCGGAATGCCATTTTCGCCGGGGGAGGGATGTTCGGTTTCTCTATCCAGGTTGTCCTGTTGGGACGGTTTCTCTAAGGCATGCTCGTCGTCTACCGGCTCATCCTGCTCTATGGCTGGGTCTTTATCGAGGCGGGGCTTGGGTTGGCGTTTACGCCGACGCTTTGATTGTTTTTCGAGAGATCGATCCCTCTTTCCATCCCCGTTTTCCTCGTTGTTGCTTCCTTTAGGGCTATCCACCATGTACACATCATGAGATGAGGTGGCTGTCCAATGCCCTATAGGCGTTGGTTCTTGGTTGTCTCCTGCATCGTCGTCCATACCGTCAATGTCTTCGGAGTCGAAGTCGAGCATGTCGGTTAAGTCGTCGACAGTGGCTACGAAGTGGGTGGTGGGTGGGTTTTGAATTTCTTCATCATCCGAATCCCATCCTTGCTGACCGTAGTCCGGCCAGGACTCTCCTGATAAAGAGAGAGACTTTAGCGAATTCAGGATGTCGCCGAAGGGCGAGTGCTGAAAGAGGTCTGCAGCGGTGAACTCCATTATCGGCGCCCAATCGGATTCGATCGGCAGGGGCGCGGGGGGCTCGGAGTTCGGAAAGGAATCCGGATCCTCGGAGTCACGGGCCATGCGGAGTGCGGGGCTGGAGTTTGGCTCGATCGCCTCTGAGATAGCAGCCCCTGAGGCAGCGTCCAACCGCTGATCCTCGATCGGTGCAGTAGGCTCCGAATCAATGGTCGGAACTGATGCGTGTGCGGCCTCCAAGGCGCTGTTCGGCGGCAGAGCTATATCATGCCCATCGAGACAGTGCGGCGCGCTTGGCTGTGGCTCGAATCCGTCGAGGATCAAGTCCCCGCGGATGTCAGCCGTGTAGTTTAGGCTTCCAAACCTGACCTGATGGCCAGGGGCGTAGCTTTTGATCTGCTCAAGGTGGCCAAGCGACTTGGCCCACAGTGCGAAGCCGCCGAAGACGAAGATCTGTCTGGGGAGAAAAGTCTCACCCTGGACTGCATCGTTGTTGATGATCGAAGGAGCCATCGGGCCTAAAAGCGACAACACAGAGGAACTCTCAATGAAAGCACCAATGTCGGTGTCAAAACCGGTGGATCTCGGGTAGGGGGTCCCGAACTGTGCGTCTAGGCCGGATGGTAACAGGAGGCAAGGAACACGATGTTTTACCCAGGTTCGGGCCCTCTTGATGGAGGTAAAACCCTACGTCTTGCTTGATTAATATTGATGATATGGGTAGTACAAGAGTAGATCTACCACGAGATCAAGGAGGCTAAACCCTAAAAGCTAGCCTATGGTATGGTTGTTGTATGATGAAGTTGTCCTACGGACTAAAACCCTCCGGTTTATATAGACACCGGAGAGGGTTAGGGTTACACAAAGTCGGTTACAATGGTAGGAGATCGTGAATATCCGCATCGCCAAGCTTGCCTTCCACGCCAAGGAAAGTCCCATCCGGACATGGGACGAAGTCTTCAATCTTGTATCTTCATAGTCCTGGAGTCCGGCTGAAGGTATAGTCCAGCACCCGAACACCCCCTAATCCAGGACTCCCTCACCTACGAACTATGGAGAAGCGATGGTGAGCCCAGATTCCGCAAAATGGCTTGAAGCCATGAAATCTGAGATGGGATCCATGTATGAGAACAAAGTGTGGACTTTGGTTGACTTGCCCAAAGATCGGCAAGCAATTGAGAATAAATGGATCTTCAAGAAGAAGACTGACGCTGACGGTAATGTTACTGTTTACAAAGCTCGACTTGTCGCAAAAGGTTTTCGACAAGTTCAAGGGATTGACTATGATGAGACCTTCTCACCCGTAGCGATGCTTAAGTATGTCCGAATCATATTAGCAATTGCCGCATTTTATGATTATGAAATTTGGCAGATGGATGTCAAAACTGCATTCCTGAATGGATTTCTGGAAGAAGAGTTGTATATGATGCAGCCGGAAGGTTTTGTCGATCCAAAGGGAGCTAACAAAGTGTGCAAGCTCCAGCGATCCATTTATGGACTGGTGCAAGCCTCTCAGAGTTGGAATAAACGCTTTCATAGTGTGATCAAAGCATTTGGTTTTGTACAGACTTTTGGAGAAGCCTGTATTTACAAGAAAGTGAGTGGGAGCTCTGTAGCATTTCTGATATTATATGTAGATGACATATTACTAATCGGAAATGATATAGAATTTCTGGATAGCATAAAGGGATATTTGAATAAGAGTTTTTCAATGAAAGACCTCGGTGAAGTTGCTTACATATTGGGCATTAAGATCTATAGAGATAGATCAAGACGCTTAATTGGACTTTCACAAAGCACATACCTTGACAAAGTTTTGAAGAAGTTCAAAATGGATCAAGCAAAGAAAGGATTCTTGCCTGTGTTACAAGGTGTGAAATTGAGTAAGACTCAATGCCCGACCAATGCAGAAGATAGAGAGAAAATGAAAGATGTTCCCTATGCTTTAGCCATAGGCTCTATCATGTATGCAATGCTGTGTACCAGACCTGATGTGTGTCTTGCTATAAGTCTAGCAGGGAGGTACCAAAGTAATCCATGAGTGGATCACTGGACAGCGGTCAAGAACATCCTGAAATACCTGAAAAGGACTAAGGATATGTTTCTCGTATATGGAGGTGACAAAGAGCTCATCGTAAATGGTTATGTTGATGCAAGCTTTGACACTGATCCGGACGATTCTAAATCGCAAACCGGATACGTGTTTACATTAAACGGGGGAGCTGTCAGTTGGTGCAGTTCTAAACAAAGCGTTGTGGCGGGATCTACATGTGAAGTAGAGTAAATAGCTGCTTCGGAAGCAGCAAACGAAGGAGTCTGGTGAAGGAGTTCATATCCGATCTAGGTGTCATACCTAGTGCGTCAGGTCCAATGAAAATCTTTTGTGACAATACTGGTGCAATTGCCTTGGCAAAGGAATCCAGATTTCACAAGAGAACCAAGCACATCAAGATACGCTTCAATTCCATCCGAGATCTAGTCCAGGTGGGAGACATAGAGATTTGCAAGATACATACGGATCTGAATGTAGCAGACCCGTTGACTAAGCCTCTTCCACGAGCAAAACACGATCAGCACCAAAGCTCCATGGGTGTTAGAATCATTACTGTGTAATCTAGATTATTGACTCTAGTGCAAGTGGGAGACTGAAGGAAATATGCCCTAGAGGCAATAATAAAGTTATTATTTTATTTCCTTATATCATGATAAATGTTTATTGTTCATGCTAGAATTGTATTATCGGAAAACATAATACTTGTGTGAATACATAGACAAACTAAACGTCACTAGTATGCCTCTACTTGACTAGCTCGTAAATCAAAGATGGTTATGTTTCCTAACCATAGACATGTGTTGTCATTTGATTAACGGGATCACATTATTAGGAGAATGATGTGATTGACATGACCCATTCCATTTGCTTAGCACCCAATCGTTTAGTATGTTGCTATTGCTTTCTTCATGGCTTATACATGTTCCTATGACTATGAGATTATGCAACTCCCATTTGCCGTAGGAACACTTTGTGTGCTACCAAATGTCACAACGTAACTGGGTGATTAAAAAGGAGCTCTACAGGTGTCTCCAAAGGTACATGTTGGGTTGGCGTATTTCGAGATTAGGATTTGTCACTCCGATTGTCGGAGAGGTATCTCTGGGCCCTCTCGGTAATGCACATCACATAAGCCTTGCAAGCATTGCAACTAATGAGTTAGTTGTGAGATGATGTATTACGAAACGAGTAAAGAGACTTGCCGGTAACGAGATTGAACCAGGTATTAAGATACCGACGGTCGAATCTCGGGCAAGTAACATACCGATGACAAAGGGAACAAAGCATGTTGTTATGCGGTCTGACCGATAAAAGATCTTCGTAGAATATGTGGGAACCAATATGAGCATCCAGGTTCCGCTATTGGTTATTGACCGGAGACATGTCTCGGTCATGTCTACATTGTTCTCAAACCCGTAGGGTCCGCACGCTTAATGTTACGATGACAGTTTCATTATGAGTTTATATATTTTGATGTACTGAAGTTAGTTCAGAGTCTCGGATGTGATCACGGACATGACGAGGAGTCTCGAAATGGTCGAGACATAAAGATTGATATATTGGAAGCATATGTTTGTGTTGGGTTTCGTAGTAATTTCAAAAATTTTCCTACGCGCACACAGGATCATGTGATGCATAGCAACGAGAGGAGAGTGTTGTCTACGTACCCAACGCAGACCGACTGCGGAAGCAATGACACGACGTAGAGGAAGTAGTCGTACGTCTTCACGATCCAACCGATCAAGCACCGAAACTACGGCACCTCCGAGTTCGAGCACACGTTCAGCTCGATGACGATCCCCGGACTCCGATCCAGCAAAGTGTCGGGGAAGAGTTTCGTCAGCACGACGGCGTGGTGACGATCTTGATGAACTACAGCAGCAGGGCTTCGCCTAAACTCCGCTACAGTATTATCGAGGAATATGGTGGCAGGGGGCACCGCACACGGCTAAGGAATCGATCACGTGGATCAACTTGTGTCAACTTGTGTGTTTAGAGGTGCCCCTGCCTCCGTATATAAAGGAGGAGAGGAGGGGAGGCTGGCCGGCCAAAGAGGGAGGCGCACGAGAGTCCTACTCCCTCTGGGAGTAGGATTCCTCCCCCCAATCCTAGTCCAACTAGGATTCCTCGGAGGGGAAGGGAGAGAGGGGGGCCGGCCACCTTCTCCTAGTCCTAATAGGACTAGGGGAGGGGAAAGAGGCGCAGCCACCTTGGGCTGCCCCTTTCTCCTTTCCACTAAGGCCCATGATGGCCCATATGGCTCCCGGGGGGGTTCCGGTAACCTCCCGGTAACCCGGTAAAATCCCGATTTCACCCGGAACACTTCCGATGTCCAAACATAGGCTTCCAATATATCAATCTTTACGTCTCGACCATTTCGAGACTCCTCGTCATGTCCGTGATCACATCCGGGACTCCGAACAACCTTCGGTACATCAAAATGCATAAACTCATAATATAACTGTCATCGTAACCTTAAGCGTGCGGACCCTACGGGTTCGAGAACAATGTAGACATGACCGAGACATGTCTCTGGTCAATAACCAATAGCGGGACCTGGATGCCCATATTGGCTCCTACATATTCTACGAAGATCTTTATCGGTCAGACCGCATAACAACATACGTTGTTCCCTTTGTCATCGGTATGTTACTTGCCCGAGATTCGATCGTCGGTATCCAATACCTAGTTCAATCTCGTTAACGGCAAGTCTCTTTACTCGTTCCATAATACATCATCTCACAACTAACATATTAGTTGTAATGCTTGCAAGGCTTATGTGATGTGTATTACCGAGAGGGCCCAGAGATACGTCTCCGACAATCGGAGTGACAAATCCTAATCTCGAAATACGCCAACCCAACATCGACCATTGGAGACACCTGTAGTACTCCTTTATAATCACCCATTTACGTTGTGACGTTTGGTAGTACCCAAAGTGTTCCTCCGGTAAACGGGAGTTGCATAATCTCATAGTCGTAGGAACATGTATAAGTCATGAAGAAAGCAATAGCAACATACTAAACGATCAGGTGCTAAGCTAATGGAATGGGTCATGTCAATCAGATCATTCTACTAATGATGTGACCTCGTTAATCAAATAACAACTCATTGTTCATGGTTAGGAAACATAACCATCTTTGATTAACGAGCTAGTCAAGTAGAGGCATACTAGTGACACTCTGTTTGTCTATGTATTCACACATGTATTATGTTTCCGGAAAATACAATTCTAGCATGAATAATAAACATTTATCATGATTATAAGGAAACAAATAATAACTTTATTATTGCCTCTAGGGCATATTTCCTTCAGTCTCCCACTTGCACTAGACTCAATAATCTAGATTACACTGTAATGATTCTAACACCCATGGAGCTTTGGTGCTGATCATGTTTTGCTCGTGGAAGAGGCTTAGTCAACGGGTCTGCAATATTCAGATCCGTATGTATCTTGCAAATCTCTATGTCTCCCACCTGGACTAGATCCCGGATGGAGTTGAAGCGTCTCTTGATGTGTTTGGTCCTTTTGTGAAATCTGGATTCCTTTGCCAAGGCAATTGCACCAGTATTGTCACAAAAGATTTTCATTGGACCCGATGCACTAGGTATGACACCTAGATCGGATATGAACTCCTTCATCCAGACTCCTTCATTTGCTGCTTCCGAAGCAGCTATGTATTCCGCTTCACATGTAGATCCCGCTGCGACGCTTTGTTTAGAACTGCACCAACTGACAGCTCCACCGTTTAATGTAAACACGTATCCGGTTTGCGATTTAGAATCGTCCGGATCAGTGTCAAAGCTTGCATCAACGTAACCTTTTACGATGAGCTCTTTGTCACTTCCATATACGAGAAACATATCCTTAGTCCTTTTCAGGTATTTCAGGATGTTCTTGACCGCTGTCCAGTGATCCATTCCTGGATTACTTTGGTACCTCCCTGCTAAACTTATAGCAAGGCACACATCAGGTCTGGTACACAGCATTGCATACATGATAGAGCCTATGGCTGATGCATAGGGAACATCTTTCATATTCTCTCTATCTTCTGCAGTGGTCGGGCATTGAGTCTTACTCAATTTCACACCTTGTAACACAGGCAAGAACCCTTTCTTTGCTTGATCCATTTTGAATTTCTTCAAAATTTTGTCAAGGTATGTGCTTTGTGAAAGTCCAATTAAGCGTCTTGATCTGTCTCTATAGATCTTAATGCCTAATATGTAAGCAGTTTCACCGAGGTCTTTCATTGAAAAACTTTTATTCAAGTATCCCTTTATGCTATCCAGAAATTCTATATCATTTCCAATCAGTAATATGTCATCCACATATAATATCAGAAATGCTACAGAGCTCCCACTCACTTTCTTGTAAATACAGGCTTCTCCAAAAGTCTGTATAAAACCAAATGCTTTGATCACACTATCAAAACGTTTATTCCAACTCCGAGAGGCTTGCACCAGTCCATAAATGGATCGCTGGAGCTTGCACACTTTGTTAGCTCCCTTTGGATCGACAAAACCTTCTGGTTGCATCATATACAACTCTTCTTCCAGGAATCCATTCAGGAATGCAGTTTTGACATCCATTTGCCAAATTTCATAATCATAAAATGCGGCAATTGCTAACATGATTCGGACGGACTTAAGCATCGCTACGGGTGAGAAGGTCTCATTGTAGTCAATTCCTTGAACTTGCCGAAAACCTTTTGCGACAAGTCGAGCTTTGTAGACAGTAACATTACCATCAGCGTCAGTCTTCTTCTAAAAGATCCATTTATTCTCAATCGCTTGCCGATCATCGGGCAAGTCAACCAAAGTCCATACTTTGTTCTCATACATGGATCCCATCTCAGATTTCATGGCTTCTAGCCACTTTGCGGAATCTGGGCTCACCATCGCTTCTTCATAGTTCGTAGGTTCATCATGATCTAGTAGCATGACCTCCAGAACAGGATTACCGTACCACTCTGGTGCGGATCTTACTCTGGTTGATCTACGAAGTTCAGTAGTATCTTGATCTGAAGTTTCATGATCATTATCATTGGCTTCCTCACTAACTGGTGTAGGTGTCACTGAAACAGTTTTCTGTGATGAACTACTTTCCAGTAAGGGAGCAGGTACAGTTACCTCGTCAAGTTCTACTTTCCTCCCACTCACTTCTTTCGAGAGAAACTCCTTCTCTAGAAATGATTCATTCTTAGCAACAAATGTTTTGCCTTCGGATCTGTGATAGAAGGTGTACCCAACAGTTTCCTTTGGGTATCCTATGAATACACATTTCTCCGATTTGGGTTCGAGCTTATCAGGTTGAAGCTTTTTCACATAAGCATCGCAGCCCCAAACTTTAAGAAACGACAACTTTAGTTTCTTGCCAAACCATAGTTCATAAGGCGTCGTCTCAACGGATTTTGATGGTGCCCTATTTAACGTGAATGCGGCCGTCTCTAAAGCATATCCCCAAAATGATAGCGGTAAATCTGTAAGAGACATCATAGATCGCACCATATCTAGTAAAGTATGATTACGACGTTCGGACACACCATTACGCTGTGGTGTTCCGGGGGGCGTGAGTTGCGAAACTATTCCACAGTTTTTCAAATGTACACCAAACTCGTAACTCAAATATTCTCCTCCACGATCAGATCGTAGAAACTTTATTTTCTTGTTACGATGATTTTCAACTTCACTCTGAAATTCTTTGAACTTTTCAAATGTTTCAGACTTATGCTTCATTAAGTAGATATATCCATATCTGCTCAAATCATCTGTGAAGGTGAGAAAATAACGATATCCGCCACGAGCCTCAATATTCATCGGACCACATACATCGGTATGTATGATTTCCAACAAATCTGTTGCTCTCTCCATAGTACCGGAGAACGGTGTTTTAGTCATCTTGCCCATGAGGCACGGTTCGCAAGTACCAAGTGATTCATAATCAAGTGGTTCCAAAAGTCCATTAGTATGGAGTTTCTTCATGCGTTTTACACCGATATGACCTAAACGACAGTGCCACAAATAAGTTGCACTTTCATTATCAACTCTGTATCTTTTGGTTTCAACATTATGAATATGTGTATTACTACTATCGAGATTTAGTAAGAATAGACCACTCTTCAAGGGTGCATGACCATAAAAGATATTACTCATATAAATAGAACAACCATTATTCTCTGATTTAAATGAATAACCGTCTCGCATTAAACAAGATCCAGATATAATGTTCATGCTCAACGCTGGCACCAAATAACAATTATTTAGGTCTAATATTAATCCCGAAGGTACATGTAGAGGTAGCGTGCTGACCGCGATCACATCGACTTTGGAACCGTTTCCCACGCGCATCGTCACCTCGTCCTTTGCCAGTGCCCGCTTATTCTGTAGTCCCTGTTTCGAGTTGCAAATATTAGCAACAGAACCAGTATCAAATACCCAGGTGCTACTGCGAGCATTGGTAAGGTACACATCAATAACATGTATATCACATATACCTTTGTTCACCTTGCCATCCTTCTTATCCGCCAAATACTTGGGGCAGTTCCGCTTCCAGTGACCAGTCTGCTTGCAGTAGAAGCACTCAGTTTCAGGCTTAGGTCTAGACTTGGGTTTCTTCTCTTGAGCAGCAACTTGCTTGCTGTTCTTTTTGAAGTTCCCCTTTTTTTTCCCTTTGCCCTTTTTCTTGAAACTAGTGGTCTTGTTAACCATCAACACTTGATGCTCCTTCTTGATTTCTACCTCCGCAGCTTTTAGCATTGCGAAGAGCTCGGGAATAGTCTTGTTCATCCCTTGCATATTATAGTTCATCACGAAGCTCTTGTAGCTTGGTGGCAGTGATTGGAGAATTTTGTCAATGACGCAATCATCTGGAAGATTAACTCCCAATTGAATCAAGTGATTATTATACCTAGACATTTTGAGTATATGCTCACTGACAGAACTGTTCTCTTCCATCTTGCAGCTATAGAACTTATTGGAGACTTCATATCTCTCAATCCGGGCATTTGCTTGAAATATTAACTTCAACTCCTGGAACATCTCATATGCTCCATGACGTTCAAAACGTCGTTGAAGTCCCGATTCTAAGCCGTAAAGCATGGCACACTGAACTATCGAGTAGTCATCAGCTTTGCTCTGCCAGACGTTCATAACATCTGGCGTTGCTCCAGCAGCAGGCCTGGCACCCAGCGGTGCTTCCAGGACGTAATTCTTCTGTGCAGCAATGAGGATAATCCTCAAGTTACGGACCCAGTCCGTGTAATTGCTACCATCATCTTTCAACTTTGCTTTCTCAAGGAACGCATTAAAATTTAACGGAACAACAGCACGAGCCATCTATCTACAATCAACATAAACAAGCAAGATACTATCAGGGACTAAGTTCATGATAAATTTTAAGTTCAATTAATCATATTATTAAAGAACTCCCACTTAGATAGACATCCCTCTAATCCTCTAAGTGATCACGTGATCCAAATCAACTAAACCATATCCGATCATCACGTGAGATGGAGTAGTTTCATCGGTGAACATCATTATGTTGATCATATCTACTATATGATTCACGCTCGACCTTTCGGTCTCCGTGTTCCGAGGCCATATCTGCATATGCTAGGCTCGTCAAGTTTAACCTGAGTATTCTGCGTGCGCAACTGTTTTGCACCCGTTGTATTTGAACGTAGAGCCTATCACACCCGATCATCACGTGGTGTCTCAGCACGAAGAACTTTTGCAACGGTGCATACTCAGGGAGAACACTTCTTGATAATTTAGTGAGAGATCATCTTATAATGCTACCGTCAATCAAAGCAAGATAAGATGCATAAAGAGATAAACATCACATGCAATCAATATAAGTGATATGATATGGCCATCATCATCTTGTGCTTGTGATCTCCATCTCCGAAGCACCGTCATGATCACCATCGTCACCGGCGCGACACCTTGATCTCCATCGTAGCATCGTTGTCGTCTCGCCAATCTTATGCTTCCACGACTATCACTACCGTTTAGTAATAAAGTAAAGCATTACATCGCGATTGCATTGCATACAATAAAGCGACAACCATATGGCTCCTGCCAGTTGCCGATAACTTGGTTACAAAACATGATCATCTCATACAATAAAATTCAGCATCATGCCTTGACCATATCACATCACAACATGCCCTGCAAAAACAAGTTAGACGTCCTCTACTTTGTTGTTGCATGTTTTACGTGGCTGCTACGGGCTTAAGTAAGAACCAATCTCACCTACGCATCAAAACCACAACGATAGTTTGTCAAATAGACTCCATTTTAACCTTCACAAGGACCGGGCGTAGCCATACTTGGTTCAACTAAAGTTGGAGAGGCAGTCGCCCGCAAGCCATCTCTGTGCAAAGCACGTCGAGGGAACCGGTCTCGCGTAAGCGTACGCGTAAGGTTGGTCCGGGTCGTCTCGTCCAACAATACCGCTGAACCAAAATTTGACATGCTGGTAGGCAGTATGACTTGTATCATCCACAACTCACTTGTGTTCTACTCGTGCATATAACATCAACATCATTAACCTAGGCTCTGATACCACTGTTGGGTTTCGTAGTAATTTCAAAAAATTTCCTACGCGCACACAGGATCATGTGATGCATAGCAACGAGAGGAGAGTGTTGTCTACGTACCCAACGCAGACCGACTGCGGAAGCAATGACACGACGTAGAGGAAGTAGTCGTACGTCTTCACGATCCAACCGATCAAGCACCGAAACTACGGCACCTCCGAGTTCGAGCACACGTTCAGCTCGATGACGATCCCCGGACTCCGATCCAGCAAAGTGTCGGGGAAGAGTTTCGTCAGCACGACGGCGTGGTGACGATCTTGATGAACTACAGCAGCAGGGCTTCGCCTAAACTCCGCTACAGTATTATCGAGGAATATGGTGGCAGGGGGCACCGCACACGGCTAAGGAATCGATCACGTGGATCAACTTGTGTCAACTTGTGTGTTTAGAGGTGCCCCTGCCTCCGTATATAAAGGAGGAGAGGAGGGGAGGCTGGCCGGCCAAAGAGGGAGGCGCACGAGAGTCCTACTCCCTCTGGGAGTAGGATTCCTCCCCCCAATCCTAGTCCAACTAGGATTCCTCGGAGGGGAAGGGAGAGAGGGGGGCCGGCCACCTTCTCCTAGTCCTAATAGGACTAGGGGAGGGGAAAGAGGCGCAGCCACCTTGGGCTGCCCCTTTCTCCTTTCCACTAAGGCCCATGATGGCCCATATGGCTCCCGGGGGGGTTCCGGTAACCTCCCGGTAACCCGGTAAAATCCCGATTTCACCCGGAACACTTCCGATGTCCAAACATAGGCTTCCAATATATCAATCTTTACGTCTCGACCATTTCGAGACTCCTCGTCATGTCCGTGATCACATCCGGGACTCCGAACAACCTTCGGTACATCAAAATGCATAAACTCATAATATAACTGTCATCGTAACCTTAAGAGTGCGGACCCTACGGGTTCGAGAACAATGTAGACATGACCGAGACATGTCTCTGGTCAATAACCAATAGCGGGACCTGGATGCCCATATTGGCTCCTACATATTCTACGAAGATCTTTATCGGTCAGACCGCATAACAACATACGTTGTTCCCTTTGTCATCGGTATGTTACTTGCCCGAGATTCGATCGTCGGTATCCAATACCTAGTTCAATCTCGTTAACGGCAAGTCTCTTTACTCGTTCCGTAATACATCATCTCACAACTAACATATTAGTTGTAATGCTTGCAAGGCTTATGTGATGTGTATTACCGAGAGGGCCCAGAGATACCTCTTCGACAATCGGAGTGACAAATCCTAATCTCGAAATACGCCAACCCAACATCGACCATTGGAGACACCTGTAGTACTCCTTTATAATCACCCATTTACGTTGTGACGTTTGGTAGTACCCAAAGTGTTCCTCCGGTAAACGGGAGTTGCATAATCTCATAGTCGTAGGAACATGTATAAGTCATGAAGAAAGCAATAGCAACATACTAAACGATCAGGTGCTAAGCTAATGGAATGGGTCATGTCAATCAGATCATTCTACTAATGATGTGACCTCGTTAATCAAATAACAACTCATTGTTCATGGTTAGGAAACATAACCATCTTTGATTAACGAGCTAGTCAAGTAGAGGCATACTAGTGACACTCTGTTTGTCTATGTATTCACACATGTATTATGTTTCCGGAAAATACAATTCTAGCATGAATAATAAACATTTATCATGATTATAAGGAAATAAATAATAACTTTATTATTGCCTCTAGGGCATATTTCCTTCAGTTTGGACATCGGAAGTGTTCCGGGTGAAATCGGCATTTTATCGGAGTACCGGGAGGTTACCGGAACCCCCCGGTAACCTAATGGGCCTTAATGGGCCTAGTGGAGGAAGAGGAGAGGAGGCCTAGGGGCTGCCGCCCCCCCAAGTCCGAATTGGACAAGGAGAGGGGGCGGCGCCCCCCCCTTTCCTTTCTTCCCTCTTCCTTCTTCCCCAAGTCCTAATCCAACTAGGGAAAGGGGGGCAGTCCTACTCCCGGTAGGAGTAGGACTCCTCCTGCGCGCCTCCTCCTAGGGCCGGCCGCACCCCCCTTGGCTCCTTTATATACGGGGGCAGGGAGCACCCCTAGACACATAAGTTGATCTCTAAGATCGTTCTCTTAGCCGTGTGCGGTGCCCCCTTCCACCATAGTCCTCGATAATATTGTAGTGGTGCTTAGGCGAAGCCCTGCGACAGTTGAACATCAAGATCATCACCAGGCCGTCATGCTGACGGAACTCTTCCCCAACACTTTGCTGGGTCGGAGTCCGGGGATCGTCATCAAGCTGAACGTGTGCTAGAACTCGGAGGTGCCGTAGTTTCGGTGCTTGATCGGTCGGGCCGTGAAGACGTACGACTACATCAACCGCGTTGTCATAACGCTTCCGCTGTCAGTCTACGGGGGTACGTAGATCACACTCTCCCCTCTCGTTGCTATGCATCACCATGATCTTGCGTGTGCGTAGGAATTTTTTTGAAATTACTAAGTTCCCTAACAACGGATGCACTAGAGCTATAAGTATATGAAAGCTCAAAAAGAAACTAAGTGGGTGTGCATCCAACTTGCTTGATCATGAAGACCTAGAGCAATTTGAGGAAGCCCATCATTGGAATATACAAGCCAAGTTCTATAATGAAAAATTCCCACTAGTATATGAAAGTGATAACATGAGAGACTCTCTACTATGAAGATCATGGTGCTACTTTGAAGCACAAGTGTGGTAAAAGGATAGTAACATTGTCCATTCTCTCTTTTTCTCTCATTTTTTTCTTCTGTTTTTTCCGTCCGGAGTCTCATCACGTCTTGTGGGGGAATCATAGTCTCCATCATCCTTTCCTCACTTGGACAATGCTCTAATAATGATGATCATCACACTTTTATTTTTCTTACAACTCAACAATTACAACTCGATACTTAGAACAAAATATGACTCTATGTGAATGCCTCCGGCGGTGTACTGGGATATGCAGTGATGCATGAGTGACATGTATGAAAGAATTATGAATGGTGGCTTTGCCACAAATACGATGTCAACTACATGATCATGCTAAGCAATATGACAATGATGGAGTGTGTCATAAACGGAATGGTGGAAAGTTGCATGGCAATATATCTCGGAATGGCTATGGAAATGCCATAATAGGTAGGTATGGTGGCTGTTTTGAGGAAGGTATATGGTGGGTGTATGATACCGGCGAAAGGTGCGCGGTATTAGAGAGGCTAGCAAAGGTGGAAGGGTGAGAGTGCGTATGATCCATGGACTCAACATTAGTCATAAAGAACTCATATACTTATTGGAAAAATCTACAAGTTATCAAAGCAAAGTATTACGCACATGCTCCTAGGGGGATAGATTGGTAGAAAAGACCATCGCTCATCCCCGACCGCCACTCATAAGGAAGACAATCAATAAATAAATCATGCTCTGACTTCATCACATAATGGTTCACCATACGTGCATGCTATGGGAATCACAAGATTCAACACAAGTATTTCTCAAATTCACAACTACTCAACTAGCATGACTTTAATATCACCATCTCCATATCTCAAAACAATTATCAAGTATCAAATTTATCATAGTATTCAACACACTCATAAGAAAGTTTTATTATTAATCTTGCATACCAAGCATATTAGGATTTTAAACATATTACCATGCTATTAAGACTCTCAAAATAATCTAAGTGAAGCATGAGAGATCAATAGTTTCTATAAGACAAATCCACCATCGTGCTCTAAAAGATATAAGTGAAGCACTAGAGTAAAATTATATAACTCAAAAGATATAAGCGAAGCACATAGAGTATTCTAACATCCAAATCATGTATGGCTCTCTCAAAAGGTGTGTACAGAAAGAATGATTGTGGTAAACTAACAAGCAAAGACTCAAATCATACAAGACGCTCCAAGCAAAACACATATCATGTGGTAAATAAAAATATAGCTCCAAGTAAAGTTACCGATAGAAGTAGACGAAAGAGGGGATGCCTTCCGAGGCATCCCCAAGCTTTGGCTTTTAGGTGTCCTTAGATTATCTTGGTGGTGCCATGGGCATCCCAAAGCTTAGGCTCTTGCCATTCCTTGTTCCATAATCCATCAAATCTTTACCCAAAACTTGAAAACTTCACAACACAAAACTTAAAGTAGAAAATCTCGTGAGCCCCGTTAGCGAAAGAAAACAAAAGACCACTTCAAGGTACTGTAATGAACTCATTCTTTATTTATATTGGTGTTATACCTACTGTATTCCAACTTCTCTATGGTTTATAAACTAATTTACTAGCCATAGATTCATCAAAATAAGCAAACAACACACGAAAAACAGAATCTGTCAAAAACAGAACAGTCTGTAGTAATCTGTAGCTAGCGCAAGATCTGGAACCCCAAAAATTATAAAATAAATTTATGGACGTGAGGAATTTATCTATTAATCATCTGCAAAAATAATTGACCAAATATCACTCTCCAAATAAAAATGACAGCAGTTCTCGTGCGCGCTAAAGTTTCTGTTTTTTACAGCAAGTTCAACAAGACTTTCTCCAAGTCTTCCCAACGGTTCTACTTGGCACAAACACTAATTAAACACAAAAAACAGAACCAAAAAAGAGGCTAGATAATTTATTTATTACTAAACAGGAGCAAAAAACAAGGAATAAAAATAAAATTGGGTTGCCTCCCAACAAGCGCTATCGTTTAACGCCCCTAGCTAGGCATAACAAGCAAGAATAGATCTAGGTATTGCCATAATAGTAAGATAGATTATTAAAAATCATTTCATATTATCTACGTTCAGCAGCAAGTTTTCTTTGAGGCAAGCAAAAGTAATCAAAAGGGCTAAATTTATTGGGACAAAAATCTCCAAGATCAACCTTCGGAGGTATAGGTTCCTCCTTCGGTCCTTCATATTGCACAAACAATTCATCATTATAAGCATTCTTTTGACAGAACTTTGTGAGCCTATATTCAAGAGAATATCCCAATTCATTATTTCAATAGCCAAATCATCATTAAGTTCAGAAATTCTATCAACTAAAACATTGGTAGACACCCTTTTTCTAAGATTTTCATTGAAAGCAACATAGTCTAGAGATTGAAAACACATTATTTCTTCTCGATCAAAGAGGATGGCCTCTATGGGAGGACGGCAAGCGTCCACCCGATAATGCGCAAAGATTTCTTTGGCCTCTTTTATTATGAATCGAAACTCATGAGCCAAAAAGATAGTAACGACATGCTTAACAGAAAAATGCTCAATATTAGAAAATTCTAGGAAAATCCTTTGTATGGAAGGATGCATGTGCATGAATTGCCTTTCAAGTTCGACTATAAGCATGGCAATAGCGTCCGCAAGACTACTAGTTCTATGAAGGATAGAACTACCCATAGAGGGTAAAGCACCGACACAAGTAAAGAAATCTTGAATAACTCCTTTTCCAATAATATTACCACTACCAACACGGAATCTTTTTATATGTGAGATAATGGGTTCTTTAGTAGGAGTATCAAAATTATTATCGACAATAGTATCCCCAGTTTCATACATAGAGGCAAAAGGTAAAGAACTAGCCATGATGATAAGCAAACAAACTTAACACACAAGCAAGCAAAAAGTAAGCGGACAAAAAGAGGCAAATAGAGGGAGGATAGAGAGAGAGAGGGCGAATAAAACGGCAAGGGTGAAGTGGGGGGGAGAGGAAAACGAGAGGCAAATGGCAAATAATGTAATGCGGGAGATAAGGGTATGTGATGGGTACTTGGTATGTTGACTTTTGCGTAGATCTCCCCGGCAACGGCACCAGAAATCCTTCTTGCTACCTCTTCTTAAAACGGCGCCAGGAATCCTTCTTGGTACCGAAGAGGCTAGCAATGATGGAAGGGTGAGAGTGCGTATAATCCATGGACTCAACATTAGTCATAAAGAACTCATATACTTATTGCAAAAATCTACAAGTCATCAAAAACCAAGCACTACGCGCATGCTCCTAGGGGGATAGATTGGTAGGAAAAGACCATCGCTCATCCCCGACCGCCACTCATAAGGAAGACAATCAAAGAACACCTCATGTTTCAAATTTGTTACACAACGGTTACCATACGTGCATGCTACAGGACTTGCAATCTTCAACACAAGTATTTCTCAAATTCACAACTACTCAACTAGCACAACTTTAATATCACCATCCTCATAGTATTCAACGCACTTTTTATGCAAGTTTTTATTATACCAATCTTGGATGCCTATAATATTAGGACCAATTTCATAACCAAAGCAAATTACCATGCTGTTCTAAAGGACTCTAAAAATAATATAAGTGAAGCATGAGAGATCAATAATTTCTATAAAATAAAACCACCACCATGCTCTAAAAGATATAAGTGAAGCACTAGAGCAAAATTATCTAGCTCAAAAGATATAAGTGAAGCACATAGAGTATTCTAATAAATTACAATTCATGTGTGTCAAGGTGTGTACAGCAAGGATGATTGTGGTAAACTAAAAATAAAATACTCAAATCATACAAGACGCTCCAAGCAAAACACATATCATGTGGTGAATAAAAATATAGCCTCAAGTAAAGTTACCGATGGAAGAAGACGAAAGAGGGGATGCCTTCCGGGGCATCCCCAAGCTTAGGCTTTTGGTTGTCCTTGAATGTTACCTTGGGGTGCCTTGGGCATCCCCAAGGTTAGGCTCTTGACACTCCTTATTCCATAATCCATCAAATCTTTACCCAAAACTTGAAAACTTCACAACACAAAACTCAACAGAAAATCTCATAAGCTCCATTAGTATAAGAAAACAAACCACCACTTAAGGTACTGTAATTAAATCATTCTTTATTTATATTGGTGTTAAACCTACTTTATTACAACTTCTCTATGGTTCATACACTCCGATACTAGCCATAGATTCATCAAAATAAGCAAACAACACACAAAAAACAGAATCTGTCAAAAACAGAACAGTATGTAGTAATCTGTAGGTTTGAATACTTCTGTAACCCCAAAAATTCTGAAATAAATTGTTGAACGTGAGGAATTTGTCTATTAATCATCTTAAAAAAGAATCAACCTAATCGCACTCTCCAGTAAAAAATGGCAGCAAATCTCGTGAGCGCTAAAGTTTCTGTTTTTTTACAGCAAGATCACTAAAACTCCCCCCCAAGTCTTCCCAAAGGTTCTACTTGGAACAAACACTAATTAAAAGCATAAAACCACATCTAAACAGAGGCTATATGAATTATTTATTTATAAACAGAACCAAAAATTAAGAAACAGAAATAAAATTGGGTTGCCTCCCAACAAGCGCTATTGTTTAACGCCCCTAGCTAGGCATTGATAATTTCAATGATGCTCACATGAAAGACAAGAATTGAAGCACAAAGAGAGCATCATGAAACACGTGAAAACACATCTAAGTCTAACATACTTCCTATGCATAGGCATCTTAAAGGCAAACAAGTTATCATAGCAAGCAAAAACTAGCATATGCAAGGAAGCGGAAAGAAACAATAGCAATCTCAACATAACGAGAGGTAATTTAGTAAGATGAAAATTTCTACAATCATATTTCCCTCTCTCATAATAATTACATGTGGGATCATAAGAAAATTTAACAAAATAGCTATCACATAAAATATTTTCAACACGATCCACATGCATGCAAAGTTGACACTCTTCCAAAATTGTGGGATTAACACTATTATCAAAAATTTCATAATATTGAGCATTCTCCAAATATGTGGGATCTAAAGTTGGCACTCTTCCAAACCCACTTTCAATAATATTGCAAACACTATTATCAATCTCATATTCATATGGAGCTTAAATAAATTTTCAAGATCAAAAGAAGAATCACCCCAATCATGATCATTGCAACAAGTAGAGGACATAGCAAAACTAGCATCCCCAAGCTTAGAGTTTTGCATATTATTAGCACAATTGACATTAATAGAATTTATAATAACATCATTGCAATCATGCTTTTCATCGAAGGAACTATCAAGTATGGGTGCAATAGCAACGATCTCATGTTTAACATAAGGAACTATAGCAAATTCATCTTCATAAATATTGGCATCATGGCCACAAGAATAGCAAGCATCATGTTCATCAAGGGATATTTCAATCAAATCATCGGAATCATCATTATCTATAGATTCATGCATATCGTTCATTCTTTCAATAAATTCTTTGACATGGACATTATGAGCATATTTTTCATAGCAATATTTAAGTATGTCAAAAAATTTAGAGCAACAAGTAAAATCACAAAGATTCCAAGCATAACACAACAATCTTTTTATTTGATACCATAAGAGTCTCCCTTTTTTAGACAAACGGTGACACACAAAATGAGCATGCTCATCTAAAGATTTCCCATCAACTAGGCTAGTTAGGGTTTCAGCACGAGTACATAAGGATCGAAGATGATCCAAGTAGAACACTTTAAGTGGATCCATATCAATAGATTTTTAGCAAGCAAAGATGCAAGCAAATAGAAGGCGCATGGAAACACAAACAAAGATACATAGGGGAAGAAGGCGGAGAAAAGGCAAAGGTTTTCAAAAATCATTTTAGAAGTGGGGGAGAGGAAAACGAGAGGCAAATGGCAAATAATGTAATGCGAGGGATAAGAGTTTGTGATGGGTACTTGGTATGTCTTGACTTGTGCGTAGATCTCCCCGGCAACGGTGCCAGAAATCCTTCTTGCTACCTCTTGAGCATTGAGTTGGTTTTCCCTTGAAGAGGAAAGGGTGATGCAGCAAAGTAGCGTAAGTATTTCCCTCAGTTTTTGAGAACCAAGGTATCAATCCAGTAGGAGACTACACGCAAGTCCCTCGTACCTACACAAACAAATAAGAACCTCGCAACCAACACGATAAAGGGGTTGTCAATCCCATCACGGTCACTTACAAGAGTGAGATCTGATAGAGATAATAATAATAAGATAAATATTTTTGGTATTTTTATGATATAGATTGAAAAATAAAGATTGAAAAATAAAGTAGATTGGAAACTTATATGATAAAAGATAGATGTGGGGGCCATAGGTTTCACTAGTGGCTTCTCTCAAGATAGCATAAATATTACGGTGGGTGAACAAATTACTGTCGAGCAATTGATAGAAGAGTGAATAATTATGAGAATATCTAGGCATGATCATGTATATAGGCATCACGTCCGCGACAACTAGACCGAAACGATTATGCATCTACTACTATTACTCCATACATCGACCGCTATCCAGCATGCATCTAGAGTATTAAGTTCATAAGAACAGTTTAATGCATTAGGCAAGATGACATGATGTAGAGGGATAAACTCAAGAAATATGATATAAACCCCATATTTTTATCCTCGATGGCAATAATACAATACATGCCTTGCTACCCCTGCTGTCACTGGGAAAGGACACCGCAAGATTGAACCCAAAGCTAAGCACTTCTCCCATTGCAAGAAAGATCAATCTAGTAGGCCAAACCGAACTGATAATTCGAAGAGACTTGCAAAGATAACCAATCATACATAAATGATTTCAGAGAAGAATCAAATATTGTTCATAGATAAACTTGATCATAAACCCACAATTCACCGGATCTTGACAAACACACCGCAAAAAGAGTTACATCAAATAGATCTCCAAGAAGATCGAGGAGAACACTGTATTGAGATCCAAAGAGAGAGAAGAAGACATCTAGCTAATAACTATGGACCCAAAGGTCTGTGGTAAACTACTCACACATCATCGGAGAGGCTATGGTGTTGATGTAGAAGCCCTCCGTGATTGATTCCCCCTCCGGCGGAGCTCCGGAAAAGGCCCCAAGATGGGATCTCTTGGGTACAAAAGGTTGCGGCAGTGGAAATAGGGTTTCGTGGTGCTCCTGGATGTTTTCGGGGTATATGGATATATATAGGAGGAAGAAGTAGGTCGGTGGAGCTACGAGGGGCCCACGAGGGTGGGGGCGCGCCCAGGGGGGCAGGCGCGCCTCCCCGCCTCATGGCCTCCTCGTTGATTTCTTGACGTCTACTCCAAGTCCCCTGGATCACGTTTGTTCCAAAAATAACTCTCCCGAAGGTTTCATTCCGTTTGATATTCCTTTTCTGTGAAACACTGAAATAGGCAAAAAAACAGCAATTTGCACTGGGCCTTAGGTTAGTAGGTTAGTCCCAAAAATAATATAAAAGTTTATAAATAAGCCCATTAACATCCAAAACAGATAATATAATAGCATGGAACAATAAAAAAATTATAGATATGTTGGAGACGTATCAGTGGGTGCGACATTAAATGGAAGGCCGAATACAACTCTTTGAAGTCATCGGAGGAGGAACCCGCCTTGCAATGCCGAAGACAAGCTGCGCGCCGGACACCTCATCATTGAAGCCTGGTTTGGGGGCTATTGAGGGAGTCCTGGACTAAAGGGTCCTCGGGCGTCCGGCCTGTTTGACGTGGGCCGAACTGATGCGCTATGAAGATACAAGACCGAAGACTCTCACCTGTGTCCGGATGGGACTCTCCTTGGCGTAGAAGGCAAGCTTAGCGTTCGAATATGAAGATTCCTTTTCTCTGTAACCGACTTTGTACAAGCCTAGTCCCCTCCAGTGTCTATATAAACCGTAGGGTTTAGTCCATAGGGACAATCATAATCATATAGGCTAGACTTCTAGGGTTTTAGCCATTACAATCTCGTGGTAGATCAACTCTTGTAACCCCCATACTCATCAATATTAATCAAGCAGGACGTAGGGTATTACCTCCATCCAGAGGGCCCGAACCTGGGTAAAACTTCGTGTCCCTTGTGTCCTGTTACCATCAACCTCAGACACATAGTTCGGGACCCCCTACCCGAGATCCGCCGGTTTTGACAGCGACAGTTCACCTAGCAAAGTGCGATGTAGCACCCCCCCCACACACACACTTTCAGTCGACGGGAAAAAGAGGCATATATCTCACCAAGATGGATCGTAAAACGGACCAAGAATAATCCACCTTGGTTGTACACCTCTCTCTTGTTGTTGGTCAAAGTGATGTCCATCCATGTGACCCCGGAGATGGGCTAGCTCGCCAATAATCACGCAAGTAGCTAGTCCCCGAAGACAACCACTGCATGCATGTGGCCCAAACATATGTGTGGAGAGATGTGTTTTTGAGTAACAATGAACAACTTTGATGTGGCACCGTGATGTCGAACTAGAAATCCCCAAGCTGAGTGAGGGTTAGGTTGACGATGCATATGTATGTTACACCACACTTCAAGCCAACGACGAGGATTCATATATGCATGCATGCATGCATGCATAATATATGCGCTCAAACTTAATTAGGTCTGAATCTCACCATGACCTATACTACGATAACACTAACCAAATGAAGAATCCGCTATGGTAACCTATCTTGTTGTTGGTCAAGGTGATCATGGATGTCCACGCAGGCCCATGAATATATAGGCCTGTCGCCAATAACCACGTGAGGGAGTGTATCGTTCGAAGGCAACCACTACATGCATATGTATGGAGGTGATGCGTGCATGCATGTTTGAATAAACAACATTGATCTGGCGCGTGTGTCAAAAATCGTACACTAGCTCCCCACATAGAGCGAGATCGGTTCATGATGGTGTCGTTGTACTAGCCACTTCGACTCGATGGGAGGGATGAAGGAAATATGCCCTAGAGGCAATAATGAAGTTATTATTTATTTCCTTATTTCATGATAAATGTTTATTATTCATGCTAGAATTGTATTAACCGGAAACATAATACATGTGTGAATACATAGACAAACAAAGTGTCACTAGTATGCCTCTACTTGACTAGCTCATTAATCAAAGATGGTTATGTTTCCTAACCATAGACATGTGTTGTCATTTGATTAATGAGATCACATCATTAGGAGAATGATGTGATTGACATGACCCATTCCATTAGCTTAGCACCCGATCGTTTAGTATGTTGCTATTGCTTTCTTCATGACTTATACATGTTCCTATGACTATGAGATTACGCAACTCCCGTTTGCCGGAGGAACACTTTGTGTGCTACCAAACGTCACAATGTAACTGGGTGATTATAAAGGAGCTCTACAGGTGTCTCCAAAGGTACATGTTGGGTTGGCGTGTTTCGAGATTAGGATTTGTCACTCCCATTGTCGGAGAGGTATCTCTGGGCCCTCTCGGTAATGCACATCACTTAAGCCTTGCAAGCATTGCAACTGATGAGTTAGTTGCAAGATGATGTATTACGGAACGAGTAAAGAGACTTGCCGGTAACGAGATTGAACTAGGTATTAACATACCGACGATCGAATCTCGGGCAAGTAACATACCGATGACAAAAGGAACAACGTATGTTGTTATGCGGTCTGACCGATAAAGATCTTCGTAGAATATGTAGGAGCCAATATGAGCATCCAGGTTCCGCTATTGGTTATTGACCAGAGACGTGTCTCGGTCATGTCTACATTGTTCTCGAACCCGTAGGGTCCGCACGCTTAAGGTTTCGATGACAATTATATTATGAGTTTATGAGTTTTGATGTACCGAAGGAGTTCGGAGTCCCGGATGAGATCGGGGACATGACGAGGAGTCTCGAAATGATCGAGACGTAAAGATTGATATATTGGACGACTATATTCAGACATCGGAAAGGTTCCGAGTGGTTCGGGTATTTTTCGGAGTACCGGGGAGTTACGGGAATACGGGAGAAGAAGTATATGGACCTTATTGGGCTTTAGGGGAGAGGGAGAGGCAGGCCGCGCGCCCTCCCATTGACTAGTCCGAATTGGACTAGGGGGAGGGGCGGTGCCCCCTCCTTCCTTCTCTTCCATCTTCCCCTTCCTTGTCTCCTACTCCTACTACTTGGAAGGACTCCTAGTTAGACAAGGAAAAGGAGGGAGTCCTACTCCCGGTAGGAGTAGGACTCCTCCCTGGCGCGCCTCCTCCTGGCCGGCTGCCCCTCCCCCTTGCTCCTTTACATACGGGGGCAGGGGGCACCTCTAGACACACAAGTTGATCTTCGTGATCGTTATCTTAGCCGTGTGTGGTGCCCCCCTCCATCATAATCCTCGATAATATTGCAGCGGTGCTTAGGCTAGGCCTTGCGACGGTAGAACATCAAGATCGTCACCACGCCGTCGTGCTGACAGAACTCTTCCCCGACACTTTGCTGGATCGGAGTCCGGGGATCGTCATCGAGCTGAACGTGTGCTAGAACTCGGAGGTGCCATAGTTTCGGTGCTTGATCGGTCGGGCCGTGAAGACGTACGACTACATCAACCATGTTGTCATAACGCTTCCGCTGTCGGTCTACGAGGGTACGTAGACAACACTCTCTCCCTCTCGTTGCTATGCATCACCATGATCTTGCATGTGTGTAGGAATTTTTTTGAAATTACTACGTTCCCCAATAGTGGTATCAGAGCCTAGGTTTTATGCGTTGATGTTATGCACGAGTAGAACACAAGTGAGTTGTGGGCGATATAAGTCATACTGCTTACCAGCATGTCACACTTTGGTTCTATGGTATTGTTGGATGAAGCGGCCCGGACCGACATTACGCGTACGCTTACGCGAGACTGGTTCTACCGACGTGCTTTGCACACAGGTGGCTGGCGGGTGTCAGTTTCTCCAACTTTAGTTGAACCGAGTGTGGCTATGCCCGGTCCTTGCGAAGGTTAAAACAGCACCAACTTGACAAACTATCGTTGTGGTTTTGATGCGTAGGTAAGAACGATTCTTGCTCAGCCCGTAGCAGCCACGTAAAACTTGCAACAACAAAGTAGAGGACGTCTAACTTGTTTTTGCAGGGCATGTTGTGATGTGATATGGTCAAGACGTGATGAGATATAAGTTGTTATATGAGATGATCATGTTTTGTTGAAGTTACTGGCAACAGGCAAAAGCATTATGGTTATCTCTCTATTGCATAAGATGCAAGCACCAAATAATTGCTTTAGTTTATCACTATGCGATAGCAATAGTTGTAAGAGCAATTGTTGGCGAGACAACCATGTGACGACACATTGATATAGATCAAGCTGATGGAGATCATGGTGTCATGCCGGTGACGATAGAGATCATGACAGTACTTTCGAGATGGAGATCAAAGGCGCAAGATGATCATGGCCATATCATGTCACATATTTTGATTGCATATGATGTTTATCTTTTATACATCTTATCTTGCTTTGATTGACGGTAGCATTTTAAGATGATCTCTCACTAATTATCAAGAAGTGTTCTCCCTGAGTATGCACCGTTGCGAAAGTTCTTTGTGCTGAGACACCACGTGATGATCGGGTGTGATAGGCTCTACGTTCAAATATAACGGGTGCAAAACAGTTGCACACGTGGAATACTCAGGTTATACTTGACAAGCCAAGCATATACAGATATGGCCTCGGAACACGGAGACCGAAAGGTCGAGCGTGAATCATATAGTAGATATGATCAACATAGTGATGTTCACCATTGAAACTACTCCATCTCACGTGATGATCGGACATGGTTTAGTTGATATGGATCACGTGATCACTTAGAAGATTAGAGGGATGTCTATCTAAGTGGGAGTTCTTAAGCAATATGATTAATTGAACTTTAATTTATCATGAACTTAGTCCTGGTAGTATTAGCATATCTATGTTGTAGATCAATAGCTCGCGTTGTTGCTTCCCTATATTTTATATATGTTCCTAGAGAAAACTAAGTTGAAAGATGTTAGTAGCAATGATGCGGATTGGATCTGTGATCTGAGGTTTATCCTCATTGCTGCACAGAAGAATTATGTCCTTGATGCACCGCTAGGTGACAAACCTATTGCAGGAGCAGATACAGACGTTATGAACGTTTGGCTACCTCAATATGATGACTACTTGATAGTTTAGTGCACCATGCTTAACGACTTAGAATCGGGACTTCAAAGACGTTTTGAACATCATGGACCATATGAGATGTTCCAGGAGTTGAAGTTAATATTTCAAGCAAATACCCGAGTTGAGAGATATGAAGTCTCCAACAAGTTCTATAGCTAAAAGATGGAGGAGAATCGCTCAACTAGTGAGCATGTGCTCAGATTGTCTGGGTACTACAATCGCTTGAATCAAGTGGGAGTTAATCTTCCAGATAAGATAGTGATTGACAGAATTCTCTAGTCACCATCACCAAGTTAGTAGAACTTCGTGATGAACTATAATATGCAAGGGATAACAGAAATGATTCCCAAGCTTTTCGTGATGCTGAAATCAACGAAGGTAGAAATCAAGAAAAACATCAAGTGTTGATGGTTGACGAAACCACTAGTTTCAAGAAAAGGGCAAAGGGAAGAAGGGGAACTTCAAGAAACGGCAAGCAAGTTGTTGCTCAAGTGAAGAAGCCCAAGTCTGGTCCTAAGCCTGAGACTAAGTGCTTCTACTGCAAAGGGACTGGTCACTGGAAGCAGAACTGCCCCAAGTATTTGGCGGATAAGAAGGATGGCAAAGTAAACAAAGGTATATTTGATATACAGATTATTGATGTGTACTTTACTAGTGTTCGTAGCAACCCCTTGGTGTTTGATACTGGTTCAGTTGCTAAGAGTAGTAACTCGAAACGGGAGTTGCAGAATGAACAGAGACTAGTTAAGGGTGAAGTGATGATGTGTGTTGGAAGTGGTTCCAAGATTGATATGATCATCATCGCACACTCCCTATACTTTCGGGATTAGTGTTGAACCTAAATAAGTGTTATTTGGTGTTTGTGTTGAGAATGAATATGATTTGATCATGTTTATTGCAATACGGTTATTCATTTAAGTAAGAGAATAAATTGTTGTTCTGTTTACATGAATAAAACCTTCTATGGTCATACACCCAATGAAAATGGTTCGTTGGATCTCGATCGTAGTGACACACATATTCATAATATTGAAACCAAAAGATGCAAAGTTAATAATGATAGTGCAACTTATTTGTGGCACTTCAGTTTAGGTCATATTGGTGTAAAGCGCATGAAGAAACTCCATGCTGATGGGATTTTGGAATCACTTGATTATGAATCACTTGATGCTTGCGAACCATGCCTCATGGGCAAGATGACTAAGACTCCGTTCTCCGGAACAATGGAGCGAGCAACTGACTTATTGGAAATAATACATACTGATGTATGCGATCCAATGAGTGTTAAGGCTCACGGCGAGTATCATTATTTTCTGACCTTCACAGATGATTTGAGCAGATATGGGTATATCTACTTGATGAAACATAAGTCTGAAACATTTGAAAAGTTCAAAGAATTTCAGAGTGAAGTGGAAAATCATCGTGACAAGAAAATAAAGTTTCTATGATCTAATCGCAGAGACGAATATTTGAGTTACGAGTTTGGTCTTCAATTAAAACAATGTGGAATAGTTTCACAAACTCATGCCACCTGGAACACCATAGCATAATGGTGTGTCCGAACGTCATAACCGTACTTTATTGGATATAGTGCAATCTATGATGTTTCTTACCAATTTACCACTATCATTTTGGGGTTATGCATTAGAGACAGCTTCATTCACGTTAAATAGGGCACCATCTAAGTCCGATGAGACGACACTATATGAACTGTGGTTTAACAAGAAACCAACATTGTCGTTTCTTAAAGTTTGGGGTTGTGATGCTTATGTGAAAAAGTTTCATCCTGATAAGCTCAAACCCAAATCGTAGAAATGTGTCTTCATAGGATACCCAAAGGAGACAGTTGGGTACACCTTCTATCACAGATCCGAAGGCAAGACGTTTGTTGCTAAATTCGGAAACTTTCTAGAGAAGGAGTTTCTCTCGAAAGAAGTGAGTGGGAGGAAAGTAAAACTTGATGAGGTAACTGTACCTGCTCCCTTATTGGAAAGTAGTTCATCACAGAAAACGGTTTCTGTGACACCTACACCAATTAGTGAGGAAGATAATGATGATGATCATGAAACTTCAGATCAAGTTGTTACTGAACCTCGTAGATCAACCAGAGTAAGATCCACACTAGAGTGGTACGGTAATCCTGTTCTGGAAATCATGCTACTAGATCATGATGAACCTACGAACTATGAAGAAGCGATGGTAAGCCCAGATTCCGCAAAATGGCTTGAAGCCATGAAATCTAAGATGGGATCCATGTATGAAAACTAATTATGGACTTTGGTTGACTTGCCCGTTGATCGGCAAGCAATTGAAAATAAATGGATCTTCAAGAAGAAGACGGACGCTGATAGTAGTGTTACTATCTACAAAGCTAGAATTGTCGCAAAAAGGTTTTCGATAAGTTCAAGATGTTGACTACGATGAGAGTTTCTCACTCGTATCTATGCTTAAGTCTGTCCAAATCATGTTAGCAATTGCCGCATTTTATGAAATCTGGCAAATGAATGTCAAAACTACATTCCTGAATGGATTTCTGGAAGAAGAGTTGTATATGATGCAGCCGGAAGGTTTTGTCGATCCAAAAGGAGCCAACAAAGTGTGCAAGCTCCAGCGATCCATTTATTGACTGGTGCAAGCCTCTCGGAGTTGGAATAAACGCTTTGATAGTGTGATCAAAGCATTTGGGTTTGTACAGACTTTTGGAGAAGCCTGTATTTACAAGAAAGTGAGTGGGAGCTTTGTAGCATTTCTGATATTATATGTGGATGACATATTGCTAATCGGAAATGATATAGAATTTCTGGATAGCATAAAAGGATACTTGAATAAGAGTTTTTCAATGAAAGACCTCGGTGAAGCTGCTTACATATTGGGCATTAAGATCTATAGAGATAGATCAAGACGCTTAATTGGACTTTCACAAAGCACATACCTTGACAAAGTTTTGAAGAAATTCTAAATGGATCAAGCAAAGAAAGGATTCTTGCCTGTGTTACAAGATGTGAAGTTGAGCAAGACTCAAAAACCCGACCACGGCAGAAGATAGAAAGAGAATGAAAGTCATTCCCTATGCCTCAGCCATATGTTCTATAAAGTATGCCATGCTGTGTACCAGATTTATTGTATACCTTACACTAATTTTGGCAAGGGAGTACAATAGTGATCTAGGAGTAGATCACTGGACAGCGGTCAAAATTATCCTTAGTGGAATAAGGATATGTTTCTCGATTATGGAGGTGACAAAAAGGTTCGTCGTAAAAAATTATGTCGATGCAAGTTTTGACACAAATCTGGATGACTCTAAGTCTCGATCTAGATACATATTGAAAGTGGGAGCAATTAGCTAGAGTAGCTCTGTGCAGAGCATTATAGACATAGAATTCGCAAAATACTTACGGATCTGTATGTGACAGACCCGTTGACTAAAAATTATCTCACAAGCAAAACATGATCACACCTTAGTACTCTTTGGGTGTTAATCACATAAACGATGTGAACTAGATTACTGACTCTAGTAAACCCTTTGAGTGTTGGTCACATAACGATGTGAACTATGGGTGTTAATTACATGGTGATGTGAACTATTGATCTTAAATCACATGGCAATGTGAACTAGATTATTGACTCTAGTGCAAGTGGGAGATTGAAGGAAATATGCCCTAGAGGCAATAATAAAGTTATTATTTATTTCCTTATTTCATGATAAATGTTTATTATTCATGCTAGAATTGTATTAACCGGAAACATAATACATGTGTGAATATATAGACAAACAAAGTGTCACTAGTATGCCTCTACTTGACTAGCTCATTAATCGAAGATGGTTATGTTTCCTAACCATAGACATGTGTTGTCATTTGATTAACGGGATCACATCATTAGGAGAATGATGTGATTGACATGACCCATTCCATTAGCTTAGCACCCGATCGTTTAGTATGTTGCTATTGCTTTCTTCATGACTTATACATGTTCCTATGACTATGAGATTATGCAACTCCCGTTTGCTGGAGGAACACTTTGTGTGCTACCAAATGTCACAATGTAACTGGGTGATTATAAAGGAGCTCTACAGGTGTCTCCAAAGGTACATGTTGGGTTGGCGTGTTTCGAGATTAGGATTTGTCACTCCGATTGTCGGAGAGGTATCTCTGGGCCCTCTCGGTAATGCACATCACTTAAGCCTTGCAAGCATTGCAACTGATGAGTTAGTTGCGAGATGATGTATTACAGAACGAGTAAAGAGACTTGCCGGTAATGAGATTGAACTAGGTATTAAGATACCGACGATCGAATCTCGGGCAAGTAACATACCGATGACAAAAGGAACAACGTATGTTGTTATGCGGTCTGACCGATAAAGATCTTCGTAGAATATGTAGGAGCCAATATGAGCATCCAGGTTCCGCTATTGGTTATTGACCGGAGACGTGTCTCGGTCATGTCTACATTGTTCTCGAACCCGTAGGGTCCGCATGCTTAAGGTTTCGATGACAATTATATTATGAGTTTATGAGTTTTGATGTACCGAAGGAGTTCGGAGTCCCGGATGAGATCGGGGACATGACGAGGAGTCTCGAAATGGTCGAGACGTAAAGATCGATATATTGGACGACTATATTCGGACATCGGAAAGGTTCCGAGTGGTTCGGGTATTTTTTGGAGTACCGGGGAGTTACGAGAATACGGGAGAAGAAGTATATGGGCCTTATTGGGCTTTAGGGGAGAGGGAGAGGCAGGCCGCCCCCCCCCATTGACTAGTACGAATTGGACTACGGGGAGGGGCGGCGCCCCCTCCTTCCTTCTCTTCCCTCTTCCCCTTCCTTGTCTCCTACTCCTACTTGGAAGGACTCCTAGTTGGACTAGGAAAGGGGGAATCCTACTCCCGGTGGGAGTAGGACTCCCCTAGGGCGCGCCATAGAGAGGACCGGCCCTCCCCTCCTCCACTCTTTTATATACAGGGGCAGGGGGCACCCCATAGACACACAAGTTGATCTTCGTGATCGTTCTCTTAGCCATGTGCGGTGCCCCCCTCCACCATAATCCTCGATAATATTGTAGCGGTGCTTAGGCGAAGCCCTGCGACGGTAGAACATCAAGATCGTCACCACGCCATCATGCTGACGGAACTTTTCCCCGACACTTTGCTGGATCGGAGTTCGGGGATCGTCATCGAGCTGAACGTGTGCTAGAACTCGGAGGTGCCGTAGTTTCGGTGCTTGATCGGTCGGGCCGTGAAGACGTACGACTACATCAACCGCGTTGTGCTAACGCTTCCGCTTTCGGTCTACAAGGGTACGTAGATCACACTCTCCCCTCTCGTTGCTATGCATCACCATGATCTTGCATGTGCGTAGGAATTTTTTTGAAATTACTATGTTCCCCAACAAGGGATTCATGCGTACACATGCATATGTGTGTGCTCAAAGTGTATCATGCATGTCGGCCTAGAGCAAAAATAATAATCCCCTCCTAAGTCAAATTAACCTCTCTTGTTGTCAGGCAAAAAGAAGTGATGGACCAAGCGGGCCCACAGATGGAAAACATCAATATTGCTGATAACCGCTTAAGTGGGTGCGAGAGGACAAGCACCATCGCTTTGCATGCGGGCCAAACATATATATGTTGAATACCCAAAATACACAACTTTGATGTGCCACATGCCTCAAAAACCGTAAAGCATGCACCCACAGAGAGCAAGGTTCATATCAAGCGTACTACATATGATGGTCCCCTTGCCCCCTCTTCACTGCATACTATATGCTCTTGCCGTAATATATGTACAACCAAAAAGAATCCTCATCGATGGTGAAATCAATTAACCTCTCCCGATGTAGGCCAAAGTGATGCATGCATGCATCGACGATGGCCTCGTGGGCCCACAGATGGAAGCGTCACACGTGAGTGTCCTAGCTGGATATATATGCATGTGGCCCAAAAAGGTGTTGTGTGATGTTTGAATAACAAATTTCACAATTTTGATGTGGCACGTGCCTCGGTAACCAAAAAGTCCCGACATTGAGTGAGGTGTACTTGTTCACGGACGCATACGTATAGTATATATGCTAGTCCCCTCCTACCTCTTCGACGCGTACTATATACCACCATAACACAAACAAAAAATATTATACCTTGTTGGTAAAATTAACCTCACTGCCGGCTGCTCGTCAAAGTGATGGACGACGACCTCGCGGGCCCATAGAAAGCGTCACACGCGAGTATCGAGTGTCGTGTAGGACAACCATCGACTGCATGTGGCCAAAACATTTATGTATGAAAGGGTTGTGTAATGTTTTAAATAATGATTTCATGACTTTGATGTGGCACCAGCCTGCCTAACAAAACGGCAAACCCACACGGTGGCTCACAACTCGTAGTATACTGCGAGCCACCCGCCACCCCCAGACGCACACACCCACACACACACCGCGAATCCACCGCAACTATGATGCATGTTAAATTAATTATCCCACGATGAAAATACATGTAACCAAAGGAGGGACGTTTTAATTTCAAAAAATTCACAGAGATCATTAAGACGTTTTAGTACATTGATTGATTTTCTATGGGTATAATGTGCAAAAATCAAATTTGAGCTACATGCACACGTGACAGTGCACCTAAATGGATTGCAAAAACACATGTGTCTCACTGGGTGCATGTTTACTCCCCGTGCAACAAATTCCAAACATTGAGAATCTTGATTTTTAAATTCTAGTACATCCAAAACTTATTTGAAGTTCATGAAACTTATCGTGTTGTCATATGGACACCAATAAAAAGTGGCATTGTACTTTTTTTGTCAAATTTGAGACCAGTTTTGATGTAATCTTTATCTAATTACAGACGGGAGATTATTAATAATCGGGAACCAATATCCCAAACGGATTATTTATTCGAACCGTGAGCATTAGACCAACAATGGATACATGCCATGCTTCGGTTAAGCAAAAAGCGGCCGCATTAATCATCCAAATAGAAAAACAATATACGTGCCACCGCGCGACCAGTGTGGCGTGCAAGCAGGTGTGAGTTGACGAGACACATGCGAGCAGTCCGCCGCGCAGGCAGACGGGGAGGCGTGCGTGCAGGTGTGTGATTGACGGAGGCGTGCTCGCTGCGCAGTGTCATCGGGAGGCGTGCGAGTAGCTGTGTGAAACTTTGGTAGGCATGCCAGTAGTCCGGTGCACATGCTCACCGGGAGGCGAGCCATCGGTTTGATCATCGCCCGCCTCTCTCCCACAACTCCCACTACTCCATATTAATGGTGCGCCTGAGCGGCCGCACCCCCATCCTCGCTACGCACACACAATCCTCTTTCTCCGCTTGCAACCTCGACGCCGCTCTCAGTCCTCAAAGCTATCAGTGTATGAGGATGCCGCTGAAGCGCCCCATCGAAGGGAGTGGCAACGTCGGGGATGCTAAAGCACCGGAGCACGGCGTGGAGATGGAGACAGAGGTTGCTGTTACCGCCGGCGAGTTATCACTGCACCCTGACGTCGTCGACGGCGTCGAGCTTCCATAGCCGGAGGCGGAGTTCCACGTCGACTCCGACGACCACTCCTGCAATGACTCCGACGACCACTCCGGCGACGACTCCGACGATGACAGACAGCTAGTTAGTCATCTATACCCATTTTTGGAATAGATCATAGGGTTTCTCTGGTTACTCCTACCTCCCCCTTTTTGGAATAGAAATTCGGTGGTTATGTTCTCCCAATCCATGAAATCTAAGTAAGTTTCGTTAGATCCGTGTAGTGTATTGATTGTTTGAATGGTACAGGTGATAAGTGATTAGTTGTTTCATCTGTGCAAATGATTTCTACTAGTAATCTGACTAGGGTTAGTGTTCGTGCTAATAATTCCTAGTAAGGACTTGACAGTTGATTTTGAATGACCTACATATGTTTGTGCCATTATTTTCTTCAAAATTGGTCTGTACATAGACGACTGTGCTTAAAAATCGAACCATAATATGTATAAATAAATAGCCATAAATTCTCAATCCTACTTCATGACATGTAACCAGTGATTTCATGCCAAATTTGTTTTACTATATGTATAGGTGCTATCTGATGATGTGGAAAGCTAGGATGAAGATGCCCAGAGGAGGTACAAGAGGCGAATCCCGAGGGAGCTTTATGCGGGAATGCATAACAGGCGTATTAGGACCTGGAACGATGGCTATGGATGCCCATTTTGCAACCACAAGATTCATGACGCGTATCTAAGTGTTCTTTCGTATGCAAGAGGACGGGCCGTTGGCTCCTTTAAGCCTAAGTATTCTCGCAGGGTGGCACACGACGCGTACGCCGAGTACCTGGAGAAGCTTCAGGATCGTGTCGGCTGCATGTGAGATGAGATGTGGGATGGATCGAACTATGTACGCTTGAGTATGCTTAATGGCGGTTGAACTATGTACTTGTGGTTGAACTATGCTTATGTACGTGTACGCTTATTATCTATGTCTGAGTATGTTAAATATTTCGCCAAATTTTGGTAAAAATTACAACAGGGGACCAATAAACCAGGACGGAGGTAGTATGTCAATCACACACAGTTCCCAAAATTGGAACCGTGTGCAATGACTATCATTTTTCCTGCTGTGTCAATCACACATGGTTCTCTCTAGCAAACCGTCGCCCCAAAATTCTTTGTGGGACAGAAAACCCTTACCACCCAATTCAAAAAAGAAAAAAGAAAACCCTCACCATCCCCACGTCACAAAAACCCTCACCCCGCCCGCCACCCACCTCGGCCCCTCCGGTACGTTCCCCATTCATACCTACACAAGCTCCTCCGCGTCTATACCATGGCACCGCCTATCACGGCGGTAAACACTTAGCTCGCCGCCTACCGCCGCCGCTAGGCTATCGGCAAAGTCCACCGCATTTTGCCACTTCCGCTTGCCGCCGCCTGTCCCCATCGACTTTCTCGACGCTGGTCACGGTCGACCCAGCTCCGCTCGGTTGGGGAATCTGCCACACTGAGGGTTCTTTCTCATAGATGACAAGGTAGCTAATTTAACGAGATATTATCTCATCTCTTATCCCAGTTCATCTGCCTCCTTTAATCACCCGGCGGAAATCGCCGTGAATTCATTTTTATTCGAGCTGATTTGAGGGTTTTCGTTCATTCATAGAATGTACAGTGTGCCAATACTTCAGGACTTGGCGACCGCCGCCAGAGATTCCATCTCATCGTACTAGATAACTTGAGGACGCGCGCGGTATGTTCAGTCTCACCCGAAATCGGTTGGCATGGCCTACTGTCCTGAACATATTCTAAATATTGCTACATTTGGATAAAAGGTGCCACATGCACCATATACGTCAAAGGGGATTTTCCCCTCTTATTTCTATATTAGGAAAATTAACAATGTATTGTTCTTTCGATTACTCTCATATTTCCATGACATCATGTTTACCCTATCTGTTTAATTATAGACTTTTGTCCTTCGATTTCAACTGTTGTACAGTTCTTTCAATTTGGGCCCATATTTGCATGTTACCATATTTTCTTTAACAACCCTACCATTTTCTGCAGGATATCCCTCGCTATGCAACAGATTATGTAGTGCACAATTTTTCCCTTTACATACATCAAGGCTCCATGAATGTCATACTGCGCACAAACCATGGATTTACAATATTTGCTACTATAAGACTTGATGAACGTGGCGACTCCTATTTTGGCACTGGCTTTTGGAATGAAATTGCAAAGTTTTATGTACTGAAAGCTGGCACTAAAATTGCACTGCACATAGAAGGGCCTGGTCATGAGATATATGCTAACTTCCCCGACAAAATCATCCGTCCAGACTTCGTTCGAAGTAAGTTTTCTTTCAACTATCTGCATATGTTGACTTACCCAGCAATGTCAAATGAATTTTGTAGCATTTAAGCAACCAATTGTTATTCCCTTATCTTACTATATTCCTACCTAATAACTTCTAGTTACCAATACACTTTTCTATTGCCCTGTTTTAACTAAATATTCCCTGTACTCCCATTTCTATCAGAAAGCGCCGCTGACAAGGAGACTCCGGAGGTGAAGAACGGGGCTGCCAACAAGCGGAGGCGGGGCGAGATACAACCGCAAGCGACTCCAGCAGGCCTGGACTTAATCAGTAGCCTCCCTGATGATATGTTGAGAGTCATCATCTCCCTCCTCCGAATCAAATATGGGACGCGGACAACCCTCCTTTCCCGACGGTGGCGCCCCCTATGGAACTCCAGCCCTCTCGACCTCATCGACACCCACGAGCTCTGCTATATCTATCGCAAAAGCTTGGATGCATTCTCCAAGATCCTCGGCAGCCACCTTGGCCCAACCAAAGGCCTTAGAATGGGCAAGTTCCATTCCAATGGCAAGGACCGAGCCAAGCTTGACGACTGGTTCCGATCTCCCGCCCTAGATCAGCTCGAGGAGCTCACTTTTTATGATGGGCATATGCGGTCGCTGCCAACGTCCGCACTCTGCCTCGCGCCCACGCTGTGCTTCACCAAGTTCAGGAACTGCCATGTCCCGCCCCTTAATGACGCGCCCGCTCTTATTCTACCACGACTGAAGCACCTCGAGCTCATCGCTGTCTGCCTCTCAAAGGGTGACATGGAGCGCCTGCTCCGTGGCTGTACTGCACTCGAGTACCTTTGTCTTCAGGTGATCAATGGGTTGAGTACCTTCCAGATCACCTCCATGACTCTCTGGACTATTTATGTGTGTTGATGGTGCGGCAGGAAGACATCACAAAAGGTGGACCACGATATGGTCATCCAGGACACACCTGCACTTGAGAGATTACTTGTAGTTAATCAAGAAGGTCCAACAAGAATCAATGTCATTTCTGCGCTGAAATTGAAAGTGGTGGGCTACTCGTCTAACAAATACTTTGAACTTGTTATTGGATCCACATCCGTTCAGGTACAACAGCCACCTTCTACCTCTCCTTCTACGAATTAACATTATTTCTAATTTTGAAGATGTTTGTTCGTCTGTCATTCAGAAAATGATTTCGACAAGCTTGACCCCGAAACTGCACACAGTGAAGGTCTTGGCACTAGAATCTATCGGGCCCGACCTGGAGCAAGTTGTCAGTTTCCTGAGATGCTTTCCGTGCCTGGAGAAGCTATATATCGAGGTGATGTTCCTTTCCTGTTAAATGTTAACCATAAGGGAGTTCAATTTGTGACACCTTTTTCCAAGTTTACAATGACAAATTACTACGATTTCTGAAGTTTCTTTTGGAGGATTTCAGTACATACATGCCCCCCCATATTAGTTGCTTTATCCATATGGTTACAATCAATAAGCATTTCTCCTTTGGATTCATCTGTACTAGTTTTCTTAGGGTACTTTTCATCCACTCCAACCTCTTGTGAAGAAGGCTACATTTTTCTAGAATGTAATCAAATGCCCATGTTAATCATGTCAGATTGAAGATGGCATGTTAGTGCATTTTACAAATCCTGCAAACCAAATTGCTAGTCCTGTAGTAATGTTCAAAACTGCATGTAGGCACTAACATGTTTTCTTCTTTTGCAAATAAGATTAGGCCCAGTGGTGGATAATGTGATACACTATTTAACAATCACGTCGAATGCCTAGATCTGCATCTCTCAGAAATTACTTTGAACTCCTACCAAGGGACCTTACCGGAGATTATATTCGCCAGGTTCTTTGTTCTCAGAGCAATGGTGCTAAAGGAAATGAGGTTTGCCCTACATTTATTTCGCAAAAATGAATGGTCTGTTGATCAGCGCTGGCGCCTGCGGCAGAATGGAGTAGGCTCCAAAAATGTTGAATTTCATTTTGGAACTTCAGATGATAGAGTAATCGGAAGTCATCGGGTCAACCCCATACATGACTTCTCAATGGCTGACCCCTTTGCAAAAATTGTAAGGTTTCGAAGCCAGACTTAGAAGCGGTGTTATTAGTTTGAACCTCTCTGATATCCATGTTCAGCGCATCAGCGCAAGCGTTTGCAACTGATGAGCTGAATTTCATTTCTAATACCAGTTTGAACCTTGTAATCTTCGATTTTGAGCCATATAACTCTGGAATTTGAACCTTGTAACATTTCGAGCTTTTGTGGTACAATCATTTAAATGGCATCGTATGAGACTCGTATATTGCTAGCACTATTTTGACCTTAATATGCAATGGTCTTAGATTTTATTAACCATTCTCGAATCAGTTTACCTTGTCAATCTCACAGCACACGATCTGTATAGCTAACTCGACTGCGATCTTCGACATTATTGCACACATTTAGTTTTTTCCTTCGTGTGCACTTTAGAGCACAGAATTAATTATCGCACTCACACCCGGGGTGCGGTGTTGTCAAGCGTGCACTGGATTCTGGAATCCTCCGCTATGAATGCCGTGACAAGACGTGACGATTACAAGCCGACCGGCCCCCATTTATTATTACAGCGGCCATTTTACCTACCCTTGTGTTTCTTCAATCTTTCGATCGCGCCCCACCATTGCAAGAAGCACACCCACCACGAGAAATTCTTAGAGGGTATCCTGCGCGACTCCAATGGTGCTCCGAGCGGTTGCCGACGACGAGGAGCAGTTCACCATGCGTGTCATGGTGGACACCCACAGAAGGTTCATGGACTTCTCGGTGGTGTACACCAACGACCCGGTCTGGGCGGAGCACTCCATCCACATCATGGAGTTGTTGCTTGCCGAGGAGAAGTACAAGGTGGTCGGGTTCGACCCCGAGTACACCCGCGCTCCTGCCGGGTCTCGTCCCAAGGTCGTCGTCGCCCAGATGTGCGTGTGCCACCACGTCCTTGTCTACCACTACTGCCTGGCCACAAGCTCTTGCGAGCGTTTCGCTAGGTTTGTCAACAGCCCCCACTACATGTTCACTACGGTGGACATCACCAACGATGTAAAGGCACTCGAGAGTTCGGGCATCGCCTACCAGAATCTTGTCGACATCCAGGGCCAATACAAGATCTGGGGCAGCAAGGAGCATGAGAAGGACTCGCTGGTTCACCTCGTCGAGGCCATCATCGACCCCTACTACAGAGACATGAAGGATTCGTGCAACAAGGACAAGCGTGCCTGGCACTCGGCCTGGATGGAGAAACTCGACAAAACTCACATCGTGTACGCGGCCAAGGAGGCGTACACGAGCTACGACATGTATTGGCGGATCATTGACATGTGGAAGTCCCTCCTTCCCCAAAACGGCCAGGGATCCAGCCGGAAGCAGAGCAATGGCAAGCATCGCCGCAACAATAAGTAGATGAATAGATCCTCGTTTCTCCTACTTTAGTATGCATATAATTGCTTACTTTGGTGTGTGCAAATGTTATGTGTGTAGTCACTTGTGTAATTGTATGCTTAATTTGGTTATGCAATGCTGTCTTTTTAAGTATATATGTTGATGCTCTGTAGACAGAGCGTAGATGGTGTGCGGACAAAGAAAATCACATCGCGCACGGACTAAACAATGGAACCCGTCAGTGATGTTTTCGTCAATCACTCACAATTGTATACCAGCAATCGTTTGCTCACAACACACACGTCTTATTAGCAGGAACCGTCTGTGTTCTTATCAGTCTTCAGACACATTTCTGATTACAGACCTGTTTGTCGCGTATCACACACATCTTGTTAAGTTGAACCATTTCTGTTCTCATGTCTCAACGCAAACAGTTCATCCGAGTGAACCGCATGCCGTATATCGCACACACCTTTGATCCAGATGACCGTTTCTTTTGTGATGCCTAATCACAAACAGTTCCGAGTGAACCGTATGTTGTGTATCGCACACGCCTCCATCTGGCTGCCCGTTTCTTTTGTTCCTCCTCATCGCAAACAGTTCATTGAATTGAACCGTATGTCCTTCATCGCACACGCAACTAAAACTTGAACCATGTTTGATGCATCCATCATCGCAAACATTTTACACATTTCTGACGGTTTTCATACAACAATGTTTGCGATTATGGCATCGCACACAGTTTCTCAAAGGGTCTCTGATCGTAGTGTCACATTAGCAGCATCCTGCAGTAGTGATATGCTACGTGTTTAGCACGAGGGCTGGGTGTTGCACCCTTGCCCTTTGTTCCCATCCTACCCACGTAGTATTTAGATTTTGCCGCCCTAAAGGAACATAAGATTCCCAAGGGAAAGGTTGACAACTTCACTTATAATCTGTTGTTTAACCAAACATCTGTTGTGCACATATATTTGCCCGCGCCTGCTCTTTTTGATTATCATAGCAAGGAAAGATATTTGTTCTTGAGAGCGAGGCTTGAGCTCACGACGCAGCAGTGGAGGCAGCACGACAAGCTGAGGCATCCGCACCGAGAGCCTCCGTGAGCTACCACGCCAACTACTATCCAGATTACTGATCAACTAGCAAGTTAGGCCAAAAGCCTAAGCTTGGGGGAGTACGTGTTTCTCACCGACATTACATTCATGTTCACTTATTCATCTTGTTGGTGTTCACACTTTTTCCTTGTATCATCCATGTTTAAACTTTATTTTTCATGTCTTCTTCTTTTGTGTTTGAAAAACTTTAGAAAAACAAAAAAAATTAGTTATAGCTAATTTACTTTCTATGCATGCTTAGCTGTAGTATTAAAAGAAAATCCAAAAAGATTTCCTTATTCTTCTTTTGCCTGTTGAGAGCTTTCCCTGGTAAATAGCTTTTCTCGTTTTTGCTTTTCCCTTTTATTTGCTTGTTCAAGAAAATCAAAAACTCCAAAAATATTTTAGTGTGTTTCTCTGATTTTTTTTCTTTTTATTCGAGTTGTACCAAGGAGAAGACCACGATGAAAATGTTGAGTGGCTCTCATATGAATAATTGTTAAACTAATAAAGATCTCATTTTACCTTGTCTTCTCCTGTTGAATAAAATGTTTTGTAGATTCCAGCTTAGTCTATGGCACTCTTGCACTATTATTATTCCCACATCGTTCGGTCATACAAGTGAAAGGCAATAATGGCGATATTCGATGAACTGGTTGTGGCAGAGAGAAACTGATATGAACTCGACTTGCTCTGTTTGTGTAAATATGTTTATCCTAGTATCCATGATTCAGCCCATTATGATTAAACATGTTTGCAATGACAATTAGAGATTATAGTTTCTCATGCCATGCATAAGTAGCTGGGAGTGAATAATGATTTATCTTGGATATCAACATTGCGTTAAAATGATTGTGATGTAGTATGATGATATGGTATCCTCCTCTGAATGTTCGAGTGGCTTGACTTGGCACATGTTTATGCATATAGTTGAATCAAAACCAACATAGCCTCTATGATATTTATGTTCATGGTGTTCATATCCTAGTCATGCTAGCGTCCAATGTTACTTATGCATAATGCATGATCATGATCGTTGTTGCTCTCTAGCTGGCCGCTTCTCAATCTAATTGCTAGCCTTCGCCTGTACTAAGTGGGGATTCTGCTTGTACATCAAAAACCTTGAACCCAAAGTTATTCCAGATGAGTCCACCATACCTATCTATATGCGGTATTACCCTGCCGTCCTAAGTAAATTTGCATGTGCCACCTCTAAAAACTTCAAAGAAATATCCGTTTTGTGTGCCTGGATCATTCATGGAACGACAGGAGGTGGTCGGTATCTTCCATGCTAAGCGTGTTATTATCAGGTCGAGTGTTTATTCACTCGCCATCGCACGAGAAATGGGCGGTAATAGGGATGCTCAGTCCCAAACTGCAAAATACAAAAAGAGTTAATCGCTCGAATAATCAAACAAAAACTCCCAATGGAGTCAAAACTTTACTTTTATCGCTTGGGAACCGCCACTAGCCTGTTTAGCATGTGAGATATTGATAACTGATAGTCGTGAAGTGAATGAGAAAGGTGCATGTCTCAAAATATCATTTATCTCTGTTTTAAAACTTGAGCTCTGGCACCTCTACAAATCAGTGCTTCCCTATGCGAAGGGACTATCTATTTACTTTTATGTTGTGTCATCACCTTCTAAAAACAAGCGCTAGAAACTGAGAGAGAACAACTGTCATGACTTATGCATTATGTGTAGCTAATGTTGGGTGCATCATGACTGGATCTTTTCTATCATGAATTAGAATGTTTAGTCGCTGCTTGGACTTTGGAGGTGCTCTGCATTTATGTTTTGCGGTCTCAGAAAGGGCTAGCGAGATACCACTATTGTCATATTATATCATGGTTGTTTTGACAACGTGTTGCCATTTGAGATGTCTGATTATTGCTCGCTAGCTGATTATGTCATTGATATGAGTTAATATAATCTTTAAGAGTTATTGTAGGCATGGTTAGTTATAATGTTGGCTGAAAACCTGGGTGTTATTTAAGCTTATTTATGCAAACAAGAGCAAAAGAGTTCGTAAAAGTTTTTCTTTTTCACTTTTAGTTTATCAACTGAATTGCTTGAGGACAAGCAAAGGTTTAAGCTTGGGGGAGATGATACGTCTCCAAAGTATCTACTTTTCCTAACGCTTTTCCTCTTGTTTTGGACTCTAATTTGCATGATTTGAATGAAACTAACCCCGGACTGACGCTGTTTTCAGCAAAACTACCATGGTGTTGTTTTTGTGCAGAAATAAAAGTTCTCGGAATGGAACGAAACTTTGCAAGGAATTTTTATATAATATATAAGAATTTCTGGAGCCAAGACCTACCGGAGACGGGGCCCTGGGTGAGCATAACCCACCAGGGCGCGCCCCCCTCTCCTGGCACACCCAGGTGGGTTGTCCCCACCTGGTGGCCCTGCAGACCCTGAAACCAACACTATAAAATCCTATTTTTGGAGAAAAAAAATTAGGGATAAAGAATTATCACGATCCACGAGACGGAGCTGCCGTCAAGCCCTGTTCTTCCTCGGGAGGGCAGATCTGGAGTCCGTTTGGGGCTCCGGAGAGGGGGGTCTTCGTTCTTCATCATCACCAACCCTTCTCCATCGCCAATTTCATGATGCTCCCACCGGGAGTGAGCAATTCCTTCGTAGGCTCGCTGGTCGGTGAGGAGTTGGATGAGATTCATCATGTAATTGAGTTAGTTTTGTTAGGGCTTGATCCCTAGTATCCATTATGTTCTTAGATTGATGTTGCTATGACTTTGCCATGCTTAATGCTTGTCACTTTGGACCCGGGTGCCATGATTTCAGATCCGAACCGTTTATGTTATCACAATTATATCCATGTTCTAGTTCCGATCTTGCAAGTTATAGTCACCTACTACGTATTATGATCCGGTAACCCCGGAGTGACAATAACCGGGACTGCTTCCGGTGATTACCGTAGTTTGAGGAGTTCATGTATTCACCTTGTGTTAATGCTTTGTTCCGGTTCTCTATTAAAAGGAGGCCTTAATATCCCTTAGTTTCCAATATGGACCCCGCTGCCACGGGAGGGTAGGACAAAAGATGTCATGCGAGTTCTTTTAATAAAGCACGTATGACTATTTACGGAATACATGCCTACATTATATCGATGAACTGGAGCTAGTGTCGTATCGCCCTAGGTTATGACTATCTCATGATGAATATCATCCAACAAGTCACCGATCCAATGCCTACGAATTTATCTTATATTGTTGTTGCTAAGTTACTACTGCTATCATCACTGTTACACTTGCTACCAAATTACTGCTGTCACTGTTACTGTTACTATTGCTGATGTCACTACTATCAAAACTATCAAACTACTTTGCTACAGATAATTAATCTCCAGGTGTGGTTGAATTGCCAACTCAAATGCTAATACCTTCAAATATTCTTTGGCTCCCCTTGTGTCGAATCTATAAATTTGGGTTGAATACTCTACCCTCGAAAACTGTTGCGATCCTCTATACTTGTGTGGGATGTTACCAGGGAGGTACGTCTCCGTTGGAGCGGTGTGGTAGTGAAGGAAATATGCCCTAGAGGCAATAATAAAGTTATTATTTATTTCCTTATATCATGATAAATGTTTATTATTCATGCTAGAATTGTATTAACCGGAAACATAATACATGTGTGAATACATAGACAAACAAAGTGTCACTAGTATGCCTCTACTTGACTAGCTCGTTAATCAAAGATGGTTATGTTTCCTAACCATGAACAATGAGTTGTTATTTGATTAACGGGATCACATCATTAAGTGAATGATCTGATTGACATGACCCATTCCATTAGCTTAGCACCCGATCGTTTAGTATGTTACTATTGCTTTCTTCATGACTTATACATGTTCCTATGACTATGAGATTATGCAACTCCCGTTTGCCGGAGGAACACTTTGTGTGCTACCAAACGTCACAACGTAACTGGGTGATTATAAAGGAGCTCTACAGGTGTCTCCAAAGGTACATGTTGGGTTGGCGTATTTCGAGATTAGGATTTGTCACTCCGATTGTCGGAGAGGTATCTCTGGGCCCTCTCGGTAATGCACATAACTTAAGCCTTGCAAGCATTGCAACTAATGAGTTAGTTGCGGGATGATGTATTACAGAACGAGTAAAGAGACTTACCGGTAACGAGATTGAACTAGGTATTGAGATACCGACGATCGAATCTCGGGTAAGTAACATACCGATGACAAAGGGAACAACGTATGTTGTTATGCGGTCTGACCGATAAAGATCTTCGTAGAATATGTAGGAGCCAATATGAGCATCCAGGTTCCGCTATTGGTTATTGACCGGAGACATGTCTCGGTCATGTCTACATTGTTCTCGAACCCGTAGGGTCCGCACGCTTAAGGTTACGATGACAGTTATATTATGAGTTTATGCATTTTGATGTACCGAAGGTTGTTCGGAGTCCCGGATGTGATCACGGACATGACGAGGAGTCTCGAAATGGTCGAGACATAAAGATTGATATATTGGAAGCCTATATTTGGATATCGGAAGTGTTCCGGGTGAAATCGGGATTTTACCGGAGTACCGGGAGGTTACCGGAACCCCCCGGGAGCTATATGGGCCATAGTGGGCCTTAGTGGAAAAGAGAAGGGGCTGCCCAAAGTGGGCCGCGCGCCCCTCCCCTCCCTTGGTCCGAATAGGACAAGGAGAGGGGGCCGGCCACCCTCTCTCTCTCTTCCCCCCTCCGCGAATCCTATTCCAACTAGGATTGGGGGGGAATCCTACTCCCAGAGGGAGTAGGACTCTCCTGGCGCGCCTCTCCTAGGCCGACCGCACCCCCCCTTTAGTCCTTTATATACGGAGGCAGGGGCACCCCAGAGACACAAGTTTATCCACGTGATCTTATTCTTAGCCGTGTGCGGCGCCCCCTGCCACGATAGTCCTCGATAATATTGTAGCGGTGCTTAGGCGACGCCCTGCGACAGTAGTGCATCAAGATCATCACCACGCCGTCGTGCTGACGGAACTCTTCCCCGACACTTTGCTGGATCGGAGTCCGGGGATCGTCATCGAGCTGAACGTGTGCTAGAACTCGGAGGTGCCGTAGTTTCGGTGCTTGATCGGTCGGGCCGTGGAGACGTACGACTATATCAACCAAATGCTTCCGTTGTCGATCTACGAGGTACGTAGATCACACTCTCCCCTCGTTGCTATGCATCACCATGATCTTGCGTGTGCGTAGGAATTTTTTTGAAATTACTACGTTCCCCAACAGTGGCATCCGAGCCTAGGTTTTATATGTTGATGTTATATGCACGAGTAGAACACAAGTGAGTTGTGGGCGATATAAGTCATACTGCTTACCAGCATGCCATACTTTGGTTCGGCGGTATTGTTGGACGAAGCGGCCTAGACCGACGTTACGCGTACGCTTACGCGAGACCGGTTCTCCCGACGTGCTTTGCACAGAGGTGGCTTGCGGGTGACAGTTTCTCCAACTTTAGTTGAACCAAGTGTGGCTACGCCCGGTCCTTGCGAAGGTTAAAACAGCACCAACTTGACAAACTATCGTTGTGGTTTTGATGCGTAGGTAAGATTAGTTCTTGCTTAAGCCCGTAGCAGCCACGTAAAACTTGCAACAACAAAGTAGAGGACGTCTAACTTGTTTTTGCAGGGCATGTTGTCATGTGATATGGTCAAGACATGATGCTGAATTTTATTGTATGAGATGAGCATGTCTTGTAACCGAGTTATCGGCAACTGGCAGGAGCCATATGGTTGTCGCTTTATCGTATGCAATGCAATCGCGATGTAATGCTTTACTTTATCACTAAGCGGTAGCGATAGTCGTGGAAGCACAAGCTTGGCGAGACGACAACGATGCTACGATGGAGATCAAGGTATCACGCCGGTGACGATGGTGATCACGACGGTGCTTCGGAGATGGAGATCACAAGCACAAGATGATGATGACCATATCATATCACTTAAATTGATTGCATGTGATGTTTATCTTTTATGCATCTTATCTTTCTTTGATTGACGGTAGCATTATAAGATGATCTCTCACTAATTATCAAGAAGTGTTCTCCCTGAGTATGCACCGTTGCGAAAGTTCTTCGTGCTGAGACACCACGTGATGATCGGGTGTGATAGGCTCTACGTTCAAATACAACGGGTGCAAAACAGTTGCACACGCGGAATACTCAGGTTATACTTGACGAGCCAAGCATATACAGATATGGCTTCGGAACACGGAGACCGAAAGGTCGAGCGTGAATCATATAGTAGATATGATCAACATAGTGATGTTCACCAATGAAACTACTCCACTCACGTGATGATCGGACATGGTTTAGTTGATTTGGATCACGTAATCACTTAGAGGATTAGAGGGATGTCTATCTAAGTGGGAGTTCTTTAAGTAAATTAACTGAACTTAAATTTATCATGAAACTTAGTACCTGATAATTATCTTGCTTGTTTATGCTTGATTGTAGATAGATGGCTCGTGTTGTTGTTCCGTTGAATTTTAATGCGTTCCTTGAGAAAGCAAAGTTGAAAGATGATGGTAGCAATTACACGGACTGGGTCCGTAACTTGAGGATTATCCTCATTGCTGCACAGAAGAATTATGTCCTGGAAGCACTGATGGGTGCCAGGCCTGCTGCTGGAGCAACGCCGGATGTTATGAACGTCTGGCAGAGAAAAGCTGATGACTACTCAATAGTTCAGTGTGCCATGCTTTACGGCTTAGAATCGGGATTTCAACGACGTTTTGAACGTCATGGAGCATATGAGATGTTCCAGGAGTTGAAGTTAATATTTCAAGAAAATGCCCGGATTGAGAGATATGAAGTCTCCAATAAGTTCTATAGCTGTAAGATGGAGGAGAACAGTTCTGTTAGTGAGCATATACTCAAAATGTCTGGGTATAATAATCACTTGATTCAATTGGGAGTTAATCTTCCGGATGATTGCGTCATTGACAGAATTCTCCAATCACTGCCACCAAGCTACAAGAGCTTCGTGATGAACTATAATATGCAAGGGATGAATAAGACTATTCCCGAGCTCTTCGTGATGCTGAAAGCTGCGGAGGTAGAAATCAAGAAGGAGCATCAAGTGTTGATGGTCAACAAGACCACTAGTTTCAAGAAAAAGGGCAAAGGGAAGAAGAAGGGAAACTTCAAAAAGAACAGCAAGCAAGTTGCTACTCAAGAGAAGAAACCCAAACCTGGACCTAAGCCTGAAACTGAGTGCTTCTACTGCAAGCAGACTGGTCACTGGAAGCGGAACTGCCCCAAGTATTTGGCGGATAAGAAGGATGGCAAGGTGAACAAAGGTATATGTGATATACATGTTATTGATGTGTACCTTACTAATGCTCGCAGTAGCACCTGGGTATTTGATACTGGTTCTGTTGCTAATATTTGCAACTCGAAATAGGGACTACAGATTAAGCGAAGATTGGCTAAGCACGAGGTGACGATGCGCGTGGGAAACGGTTCCAAAGTCGATGTGATCGCAGTCGGCACGCTACCTCTACATCTACCTTCGGGATTAATATTAGACCTAAATAATTGTTATTTGGTGCCAGCGTTAAGCATGAACATTATATCTGGATCTTGTTTGATGCGAGACGGTTATTCATTTAAATCAGAGAATAATGGTTGTTCTATTTATATGAGTAATATCTTTTATGGTCGTGCACCCTTGAAGAGTGGTCTATTCTTATTGAATCTCGATAGTAGTAACACACATATTCATAATGTTGAAACCAAAAGATGCAGAGTTGATAATGATAGTGCAACATATTTGTGGCTCTGCCGTTTAGGTCATATCGGTGTAAAGCGCATGAAGAAACTCCATACTGATGGACTTTTAGAACCACTTGATTATGAATCACTAGGTACTTGCGAACCGTGCCTCATGGGCAAGATGACAAAAACACCGTTCTCCGGTACTATGGAGAGAGCAACAGATTTGTTGGAAATTATACATACAGATGTATGTGGTCCGATGAATATTGAGGCTCGTGGCGGATATCGTTATTTTCTCACCTTCACAGATGACTTAAGCAGATATGGGTATATCTACTTAATGAAACATAAGTCTGAAACGTTTGAAAAGTTCAAAGAATTTCAGAGTGAAGTTGAAAATCATCGTAACAAGAAAATAAAGTTTCTACGATCTGATCGTGGAGGAGAATATTTGAGTTACGAGTTTGGTGTACATTTGAAAAATTATGGAATAGTTTCGCAACTCACGCCACCCGGAACACCACAGCGTAATGGTGTGTCCGAACGTCATAATTGTACTTTACTAGATATGGTGCGATCTATGATGTCTCTTACTGATTTACCGCTATCGTTTTGGGGATATGCTCTAGAGACGGCCGCATTCACGTTAAATAGGGCACCATCAAAATCCGTTGAGACGCCGCCTTATGAACTGTGGTTTGGAAAGAAACCAAAGTTGTTGTTTCTAAAAGTTTGGGGCTGCGATGCTTATGTGAAAAAGCTCCAACCTGATAAGCTCGAACCCAAATCGGAGAAATGTGTCTTCATAGGATATCCAAAGGAAACTATTGGATACACCTTCTATCACAGATCCAAAGGCAAGACTTTTGTTGCTAAATTCGGAAACTTTCTGGAGAAGGAGTTTCTCTCGAAAGAAGTGAGTGGGAGGAAAGTAGAACTTGACGAGGTAACTGTACCTGCTCCCTTCTTGGAAAGTAGTGCATCACAGAAAACCGTTTCTGTGACACCTACACCAGTGAGTGAGGAAGCTAATGATGATGATCATGAAACTTCAGAACAAGATACTACTGAACCTCGTAGATCAAACAGAGTAAGATCCGCACCAGAGTGGTACGGTAATCCTGTTCTGCAAGTCATGCTACTAGATCATGATGAACCTACGAACTATGAAGAAGCGATGGTGAGCCCAGATTCCGCAAAATGGCTTGAAGCCATGAAATCTGAGATGGGATCCATGTATGAGAACAAAGTGTGGACTTTGGTTGACTTGCCGATGATCGGCAAGCAATTGAGAATAAATGGATCTTGAAGAAGAAGACTGACGTTGACGGTAATATTACTGTCTACAAAGCTCGACTTGTCGCAAAAGGTTTTCGACAAGTTCAAGGGATTGACTACGATGAGACCTTCTCACCCGTAGCGATGCTTAAGTCTGTCCGAATCATGTTAGCAATTGCCGCATTTTATGATTATGTAATTTGGCAGATGGATGTCAAAACTACATTCCTGAATGGATTTCTGGAAGAAGAGTTGTATATGATGCAACCAGAAGGTTTTGTCGATCCAAAGGGAGCTAACAAAGTGTGCAAGCTCCAGCGATCCATTTATGGACTGGTGCAAGCCTCTCGGAGTTGGAATAAACGCTTTGATAGTGTGATCAAAGAATTTGGTTTTATACAGACTTTTGGAGAAGCCTGTATTTACAAGAAAGTGAGTGGGAGCTCTATAGAATTTCTGATATTATATGTAGATGACATATTACTAATTGGGAATGATATAGAATATCTGGATAGCATAAAGGGATACTTGAATAAGAGTTTTTCAATGAAAGACCTCGGTGAAGCTGCTTACATATTAGGCCTTAAGATCTATAGAGATAGATCAAGACGCTTAATTGGACTTTCACAAAGCACATACCTTGACAAAGTTTTGAAGAAGTTCAAAATGGATCAAGCAAAGAAAGGGTTCTTGCCTGTGTTACAAGGTGTGAAGTTGAGTAAGACTCAATGCCCGACCACTGCAGAAGATAGAGAGAACATGAAAGATGTTCCCTATGCTTCAGCCATAGGCTCTATCATGTATGCAATGCTGTGTACCAGACCTGATGTGTGCCTTGCTATAAGTCTAGCAGGGAGGTACCAAAGTAATCCAGGAGTGGATCACTGGACAGCGGTCAAGAACATCCTGAAATACCTGAAAAGGACTAAGGATATGTTTCTCATATATGGAGGTGACAAAGAGCTCATCGTAAAAGGTTACGTTGATGCAAGCTTTGACACTGATCCGGACGATTCTAAATCGCAAACCGGATACGTGTTTACATTAAACGGTGGAGCTGTCAGTTGGTGCAGTTCTAAACAAAGCGTTGTAGCGGGATCTACATGTGAAGCGGAGTACATAGCTGCTTCGGAAGCAGCAAATGAAGGAGTCTGGATGAAGGAGTTCATATCCGATCTAGGTGTCATACCTAGTGCATCGGGTCCAATGAAAATCTTTTGTGACAATACTGGTGCAATTGCCTTGGCAAAGGAATCCAGATTTCACAAGAGAACCAAGCACATCAAGAGACGCTTCAATTCCATCCGGGATCTAGTCCAGGTGGGAGACATAGAGATTTGCAAGATACATACGGATCTGAATGTTGCAGACCCGTTGACTAAGCCTCTTCCATGAGCAAAACATGATCAGCACCAAGGCTCCATGGGTGTTAGAATCATTACTGTGTAATCTAGATTATTGACTCTAGTGCAAGTGGGAGACTGAAGGAAATATGCCCTAGAGGCAATAATAAAGTTATTATTTATTTCCTTATATCATGATAAATGTTTATTATTCATGCTAGAATTGTATTAACCGGAAACATAATACATGTGTGAATACATAGACAAACAAAGTGTCACTAGTATGCCTCTACTTGACTAGCTCGTTAATCAAAGATGGTTATGTTTCCTAACCATGAACAATGAGTTGTTATTTGATTAACGGGATCACATCATTAAGTGAATGATCTGATTGACATGACCCATTCCATTAGCTTAGCACCCGATCGTTTAGTATGTTGCTATTTCTTTCTTCATGACTTATACATGTTCCTATGACTATGAGATTATGCAACTCCCGTTTGCCGGAGGAATACTTTGTGTGCTACCAAACGTCACAACGTAACTGGGTGATTATAAAGGGGCTCTACAGCTGTCTCCAAAGGTACATGTTGGGTTGGCGTATTTCGAGATTAGGATTTGTCACTCCGATTGTCGGAGAGGTATCTCTGGGCCCTCTCGGTAATGCACATCACTTAAGCCTTGCAAGCATTGCAACTAATGAGTTAGTTGCGGGATGATGTATTACAGAACGAGTAAAGAGATTTACCGGTAACGAGATTGAACTAGGTATTGAGATACCGACGATCGAATCTCAGGTAAGTAACATACCGATGACAAAGGGAACAACATATGTTGTTATGCAGTCTGACCGATAAAGATCTTCGTAGAATATGTAGGAGCCAATATGAGCATCCAGGTTCCGCTATTGGTTATTGACCGGAGACATGTCTCGGTCATGTCTACATTGTTCTCGAACCCGTAGGGTCCGCACGCTTAAGGTTACGATGACAGTTATATTATGAGTTTATGCATTTTGATGTACCGAAGGTTGTTCGGAGTCCCGGATGTGATCACGGACATGACGAGGAGTCTCGAAATGGTCGAGACATAAAGATTGATATATTGGAAGCCTATATTTGGATATCGGAAGTGTTCCGGGTGAAATCGGGATTTTACCGGAGTACCGGGAGGTTACCGGAACCCCCCGGGAGCTATATGGGCCATAGTGGGACTTAGTGGAAAAGAGAAGGGGCTGACCAAAGTGGGCCGCGCGCCCCTCCCTTCCCTTGGTCCGAATAGGACAAGGAGAGGGGGCCGGCCACCCTCTCTCTCTTCCCCCCTCCGCGAATCCTATTCCAACTAGGATTGGGGGGAATCCTACTCCCAGAGGGAGTAGGACTCTCCTGGCGCGCCTCTCCTAGGCCGGCCGCACCCCCCTTTAGTCCTTTATATACGGAGGCAGGGGTACCCCAGAGACACAAGTTGATCCACGTGATCTTATTCTTAGCCGTGTGCGGCGCCCCCTGCCATGATAGTCCTCGATAATATTGTAGCGGTGCTTAGGCGAAGCCCTGCGACAGTAGTGCATCAAGATCGTCACCACGCCGTCGTGCTGACGAAACTCTTCCCCGACACTTTGCTGGATCGGAGTCCGGGGATCGTCATCGAGCTGAACGCGTGCTAGAACTCGGAGGTGCCGTAGTTTCGGTGCTTGATCGGTCGGGCCGTGGAGACGTACGACTACATCAACCAAACGCTTCCGTTGTCGATCTACGAGGTACGTAGATCACACTCTCCCCTCGTTGCTATGCATCACCATGATCTTGCGTGTGCGTAGGAACTTTTTTGAAATTACTACGTTCCCCAACAGGTAGCACAATACTCCCCAAGAAAATCCACTAGGGCTACTGTATTCTCCTCACGCCCTCGCACAATGCAAGATGTCACGAATCCACTAGTGGTGCCCTTGAAGGTGGCAATCGAACCTTTACAAAATAGGTTGGGGCTCTCTCCACAACTTAATTGGAGGCTCTCAACACCACCATGAAGCTTCACCACAATGGAATGTGGATCCGATGTGACCTCTTTCGTCTAGGATTCCAAAACACCCAAGATTAACAAGATCCGCAAGGGATTAGTGGGGGGGGGATCAAATTTCTCTTGGTGGAAGTGTAGATTGAGGCCTTCTCCTCCAGACCCTAGTGTAGATCGAGACCTTTCCCAGCTTCCGGCCATCGTTGAGGGCTTGATTCGTCATCGGGAGGGCCTCAGAGTCAACCTTGCCTCCCTTCTGGTGGTGGTGCGCTGCCGGGGAGCTCACCTTCTCCCCATGTGTGGCAAGGTGGGGCGGTGGCGGCCAAATCTGGCCGGCTGGGGGGTGGGCATGGACCTGGGAGCCATCTAGGGGTGGAGAAGGATGTTCCTTTCTGCCCGTTCCTTTGGTCGTCGTTGTTCAAGCATGGGACGGGGATGGAGTTAGGGGCATGGATATTGAGGCGGCGACCTTGGTGGTGGGAGTGGCAGTGCCCGTTGGCAGGGCTCGCAGCTCGGGTAGTGGCTGGTTGCCATAGGCGTGTGGGCGGCGTGGCGGCCAGCGTGCGACGGCCGGGGGTGGTACGGCGGGCATCCTTGTGGCCTATTGTATTCCGCCCGGGAGGTGAAGAGGGCTTGCCCGGGTGAAAACCCTCTTTAGCCCTGCCAGGCCAATGGCGGTGGCGCCTATGGGCGTCGTCTCCTTCTTGAAGGCATCGTTGCGGTTCCTCTTCGTCCTCCTTGTTGCTCTGGGGAAACCTTGATCCCTAGAGCGGGCGGTGGCGGCACTCCGGTGTCGTGTCCTTCCTGAAGGCACTTCCTTGGAGCTTGCGGTTCGTCGTGCATGGCTTCTTAACTTCGCTGTGACTCGCTTACGGTGGAGGACTCCGGAGACGTCAAGCGGCTTCATTCCGTTAGTTTGCTTGGAGTTTTTTTTTGGGGGTCATGAAGCTTCTTCGTCTTCTTGTATCTTGTCTTGGGTGCATGTGTGGTCTGTTGAGCTGTTGGGTGTTTTGTATCGGTTGGTTCGATGATGATTGCTTTTTATATAAAGCGGGAAACCCTTTTTCGAAATAGATGCAACCGAAGATAAAACAAGGGAGTTTTTTTTGGGGTGATAAAACAAGGGAATTGTCCGCATAATCACCACGTGTGCGCATGCTTCTGCTACTCTGCAACTGTACATGCGTACGGGCCTCTAAAACTGCGGTTTCTCTGGGGAAAAAGATGCCGTCTTCTCGCCCTCTCTTCCAACCGCCAGCACGTCGGGCAAAACGCGGGCGTACGTGCGGCCGCGAACCGCCGCGTTCGGTCCAACCGTCACGTCCCAATTCCTAGAACCGCCGCGCGCCGCCCCTTCGCGCCGCATATACACCCCTCCGCGCACTGCGACGCACACTGCACTTACCCACGACACTACCGTCCCGTCGGCAACTTCCGTGGACGGACGCACGCACGCACGCACGTCTTCCTCCACCACTCCGGCGACCCGAGTTGCCATGGAAGGCGAGGGCTCCTGGCGCTTCCTCTACGACTCCGACAGCGATGACGAGCTCCTCCGCTTCGCCCGAGGGGACACGGCCGTGCCCGCTGAGCGCCAGCAGCAGCAACAGGTTCAGTCGGCTCACGACGGCGCCCAGCCGGCCTATCCGGTTGCCATAGCGGCCGCGGACGCACAGCACGTCGTCTCTGATCAGCGGATGATGGCCCACTTGTCATCGGCGTCGGCAATGCAACTCGATCGCCATCAGGCGCCTCCCCTGGTCCACGTGCAGCAGCCTCAACCGGCGCCGCCGATGCCGATGGGACATCAACAGGAGCCTTCCATGGTACGCTTGCAGTACCCTCAACCGGCGCCGGCGATGGCATTCGAACCCCAGCAAGCGCCTTCCATGGTATACTCTCGGTACCCTCAACCAGCGCCGGCGATGCCACTCCAGCATCAACCTGGCGAATCGCCGGCAGCGGTGCCACTCCATGTTGGCCAGCACCAGCACATGATGGGCGAGTCGTCGTCGGCGATGCCACTCCATCACCAGCAGATGCTAGTCGACTCGCCGGCCACGATGCAAATCCAACACCAGCAGATGCAAGGCCTAAGCGAGCCGACGCCGGAGGTGATGTCCACACTCGAATACCAGCAGATAATGGCCGATTTGGGTCTCACTGACCTCTACGTGGAAGACGAAGAAGTGCACCTCCCTGGCCATGGTGGCGCCGCCAGCATCCCGCACCCGGAGCCTCTGGTGTTGGAGTCTGGCCTCCACAACGACCAAATACCGAAGCCATCACAGGAAGGTGGAGAGGGCCTGTTCTTCGCCCCTGCGCCGCAGCCAGGCGACGATTCGGGTCCCAGTGGCGCCGCCAGCATCCCGGCCCCAGAGACGCCGGCGACGCCTCCGGCGGTGGCACCAGCGCAGCCAGAGCAAGAATCGTGCGAACACTGCTATGTCGTCAGAGAGGTCAGGAACCACAGCGGTAAGCAACTAGCATGCATCGAAACCCCATTTAAAACTACTCCTATATGCAATCGATCGCCATGCATGCATGATCATCCTGAGGAGTTTGTTCCTGTGATTTTTGTGCAGCGTTAGGCCCGGTGACCTTGTCGGTGCACCGTGCGACGGACGGAACATACACGCACATTATCCTCGAACTCAAAGGCACGGCCACCCAAGGCCCAAATTCTGGCACCCAACGAATTTACAGGTGGTAAGTGACTGGAGCACTTTTTTATGCGTGCGATACATAATGTTGCGTGTGTCCCATATAGTAATTCCCATGTATTGAAATGTTTAAATATCTACTGCCCGCTAACTTTCACTACATTTTCGTTCTGTTTCTTCTCTTTGATTCAGCCTGCGTGACCTGACGCCCGAGTCGGCGCCTGAGTATGTCGAGTCCTGCATCCTCAAGATGAGGAACAAAACCGGTCCGCTGGAGGACGTCATCAGCGGCAGCGGCGCCGCCAGCTCTACCATGATCCGCGCTCCTCCGGGGGACGCCGGCTCGCCCTGGGCGCCAGAGAGGGGCACGCGGCGGCGTACATTCTCTACCACCTCCGTGAATCTTCAGTAATTTCATTCATCTTTGTACGTACAATTGTGTTGGTGACACTACTCTACGTTTCCTGCAGCTGCGCCTCCCCGGCCGCCGCCGCCGCCGACCGAGCAAGAGGAAAAGGAGACGCGGCGGTACCTTCGCGACGCCGCGGACATGGCCGTGAGGGAGCTGGGATCGCTGGCCTCCGAGGTCAGGAGCGTCCGCAACCAAAGAGCTCCAGACAGTAATAGTCGCAAAGTTCTATTTAGCAGGGTAATTAAGTTAATTTGTCATTTGGGACTGCATTTTCATGTGTCACTTGGGACTACATTTTCATGTGTCATTTGGGATTTTGGTGCAGCTAAGAGAACTCAACCATAAGATCAAGAGATTCGAGAAGGACTCAGCCAAGCGTGTGGGGAGTGAACTGTCCAAGATCAGGAGGGAGGTGGATGGCTTTGTGATGGAGAAAAGACAACTGTACGATACTCTTAAGGAGCTGATGCAGAGGGTAACCAAGAACTGCCACCGCGTCCCTCCCCGCGGAAATGACGATCAGGCCGGTGGCAGCGGCGCCGCTGGTGCTGCCGTGTCGTAAGATCATAGTATATGTGATAATCATAGGAACACTTTTTACTTCTATGTATTCATGGTGTGTTCTATTTATATTTATGTAATGAACATGTATGTCGTTGTTGTGGACGTAATGATAAACATATTTATGTACTAAACATATGTGTATTCACGGTGTGTTCTATTTATTTATGTAATAGTCGTAGTAACACTTTTTACTTGTATGTAATAAACATGCTTTATTAATTAACAATATGATAAACATATGTTGTGGTTGTAGTCTTTGACACACAAGTTGAAGTATCCTTGTAGAGTCGAACTGTTGTCATATAGGCTATGCATTGACGTTGAAGATGTTCGATTCAACTCGTATATTAGTTTTTTTTTAAATGGTCACTAGAGGGAAAAGGCTCCCCACCTGAATATATTTCAACGGGGTGTTGCAACGTCCATATACATCGTCATAGCCTTGAGAGGAGAGATGATCACGCCGCAAACCTGACGTGATGGCCGAGCTAAGAGGTTCTTAATCTATGTGACAAGGAGATGAGCTCGTCAATTATTGAGCACAGTGTCAAAGTTAGTCGATTCTACCCCACTGAACACCATTTAATTGTGTGCCCAAATATTCAAGAGGGTTGTAAGTAGGGTGAACACATTGATTGTGAGAGGCGCGTGGGAGGTGTTGTTGGTGACCACATGTCGTTGGTCAGGTTCAACCTTGGTACGATTCTAATACTTGTCAGACATGCCGTGCAACAGGGCATGTAAAGAACGGGTGTTGACGTTCTTTAGAGGGGTGGAAGCATCATGGGAAAATTTAGTCTTGTTTACTAGTCTTGTGGTGTAGGTTGCCCGAGTGTTTAACCGATCAAGGTGCACCATCCAACCAAAGACCTTGGGTTTGTTGGGCACCCATGACTCCCAGATTGCAAGCAGCCCCACGTCAGGTATGTCGGAAGAGAGAGTCGCATATGCCCATCTTGTTGTGACAACTTCCCCATTGAGTAGTTTTAAGGAATTCAACACCCCCATAAGTGACACAACCCGCAACAACGAATTCAAACTAGCGAACCACGAGAGGCGGCTGGCAAGATGATTACGAAGCCTCAATTCCACACTTGCTTGCAGTACATTGGTGACCAATGCATTTGTTGTACTATGGTGGGAGTATAGAGAATGAAATACTACTGCAGGTAGCTCTGGTTTGAGCCATCTGTGATGATAGAAGAAAATGGCCTCACCGTTCCCAACAGAGCATAGGGAGATTTCTCTCGGGCTGTGAATGTGTTTGTGGATGGTTTTTGCTAGGAAAGAGCTATTCTGGCCTAGCCCAATGTGTAGGGAAGAGTGGTGTAGTATCCAATCTCTATATGGTAGGGTTGTAGTATGAAGGAACTTATAAGAAAACTGCAACACGAGGCAAAAGTTTTCTTCTTGTATGTTTCTAACACCGAGACCACTAACAGCTCTTGGGGGTACACACAAATTTTGGTAATACTAGCAAAAAAGCTCGTGAGTTGCAACGGGATAATAAATCATGATCTTTAAATCAAGTTTCAAATATTCACACTCCATGTATATACAGTATTTGAATATTTGTGCACCAACCGGCACGCATGCGGACGTAAGACACGTACATTCTAACATGCTCACAATGGATCGATGTTGGACTTGATCCTTGATGCGTGTATATTTTTTTAGTACATCCTTGATGCATGTACGAGAAGGAAAGAAAGGTCAGCCTCATGATGGATGAAAAACTGGACACTAGTAGAAAACAGGGCTTTGGTCCAGGCCGGGTCAGCCCATTAGTCCCGGTTCAGTCCAGAACCGGGACCAATGAGGGCATTGGACCCGGTTCGTAAGCCCAGGGGGCCGGCCGGGCCACGTGGGCCATTGATCCCGGTTCATCTGGACCTTTTGGTCCCGGTTGGTGGGACGAACCGGAACCAATGGGCCTCGCTCCTGGCCCACCACCATTGGTCCCGGTTGGTGGCTTGAACCGGGACCAAAGGCTCCCCTTTAGTCCCGGTTCATGCCACCAACCGGGACCAATGAGGTGCCTATATATACCCCCTCGCGTAAGAGCAGAGCACACTGCTCTGTTTTTTTCTGGCCGAGGGGGAGAGGGCTTGGTGGTGCTCTAGCTCACCTCCTATGCACACAAGGTGTTCGATAGAATGCCCGAGCCACACTATTTAAGCTTTCTCCACTCCAAGCTCGACCTCCAAGCTCCATTTTCCTCAATATTTGTCTAGATTTAGTGGTCCGTCACGCCCCGTCCCCGTCTTCACCGATGTCGATCACCCGCTTGGAGCTCATTGCCGGCACCACCGTGGTGAGCCTCTTGTTCTTATCTTCTTTCTGAAAGGAAAAATATTCTTACTTGTATGTTTACATAGATACTTGTATTATTTTCTTACTTTTATTATTGCATCTTATATAGTGCGATGGTTTTGGTATCCGCCCCCGTCGGCCCTTGTCCTGTCTATGATTCGGATGTGGTATATATATTATCTTTATAACTATTGGTTCATTTATTGTTTATGAAAATTATGCCGACCAACGTGACATAGATTTTATTTATGTAGGATGTATGTGAATCGGAAATGCCAACCGACCCTATTGTCGAGAGGTTAAATTTAGTTGAAGAAGAAAACAATTTGTTGAAGGAAAAAATAAAAAAAAATGAGGAGGAGAAGATGATATTGGAGTTGCATGTTGCGGATGTCGTCGATGATCACAAGATCAAGATGGATGCAATGCGCTTGAAGATTAGAAAGATTAGAAAATATGCCATTCATACCAAGGCTTGGTATCATTATGCCGTTGGATCAATTGTTACCTTGGTTGCGATTATGATCGCATTTGTTTTCGCATTGAAATGTTTTACATAGTTTCAATGTATGGTTTAATTAATTAGATGCTCTGGAGAGCTATATGTTGTTAGATGAGAACTATGTATGCACTTTGGTTTTAATTTGATGATGAACTTCTATTAATTTGGACACTTAATTATATATAATGCACACAGATGAAGCGGCAATGGATGTACGGTGGCAGATACACCTCCGAGTACATTAAGGGCGTGCATGAGTTTCTCGATGCGGCTAAGGCAAACAAGCAGAATGGTTTTATGTGTTGTCCATGCACTGAATGTGGGAATACGAGGTCTTACTCTAACTGGAAAATTCTTCACTCCCACCTGCTTTACAAGGGTTTCATGCCGCACTATAATGTTTGGACGAGGCACGGAGAAATAGGGGTTATGATGGAAGACGGCGAAGAAGAAGAGTACGATGACAACTATGTGCCCCCTGAATACGGTGATGCTGCAACGGGGGGAGCTGGTGAAGATCAAGAGGAACCAGACGATGTGCCCAATGATGCTGCAAAGGGTGAAGCTGCTGAAGATCAAGAGGAACCAGACGATGTGCCCGATAATGATGATCTCCGCCGGGTCATTGTCGATGCAAGGACGCAATGCGAAAGTCAAAAGGAGAAGCTGGAGTTTGATCGCATGTTAGAGGATCACAAAAAAGGGTTGTACCCCAATTACGAAGATGGCAACACAAAGCTCGGTACTGTACTGGAATTGCTGCAGTGGAAGGCAGAGAATGCTATGGCTGACAAAGGATTTGAGAAGATACTGAAAATATTGAAGAAGAAGCTTCCAAAGGATAACGAATTGCCCGACAGTACATACGCAGCAAAGAAGGTCGTATGCCCTCTAGGATTGGAGGTGGAGAAGATACATGCATGCCGTAATGACTGCATCCTCTACCGCGGTGCATACAAGGATCTGAACGCATGCCCAGTATGCGGTGCATTGAGATATAAGATCAGACGAGATGACCCTGGTGATGTTGACGGCGAGCCCCCCAGGAAGAGGGTTCCTGCGAAGGTGATGTGGTATGCTCCTATAATACCACGGTTGAAACGCCTGTTCAGAAACGAAGAGCAGGCCATGTTGATGCGATGGCACAGTGAGAACCGAAAGAAAGATGGGAAGTTGAGAGAACCCGCTGACGGGTTGCAGTGGAGAAAAATCGAGAGAAAGCACTGGGATGAGTTTGCAAAGGACCCAAGGAATGTATGGTTTGCTTTAAGCGCGGATGGCATTAATCCTTTCGGGGAGCAGAGCAGCAATCACAGCACCTGGCCCGTGACTCTATGTATGTATAACCTTCCTCCTTGGATGTGCATGAAGCGGAAGTTCATTATGATGTCAGTTCTCATCCAAGGCCCTAAGCAACCCGGCAACGACATTGATGTGTACCTAAGGCCATTATTTAAAGAACTTTTACAGCTGTGGAATGGAAACGGTGTACGTACGTGGGATGAGCACAGACAGGAGGAATTTAACCTAAAGGCGTTGCTGTTCGTGACCATCAACGATTGGCCCACTCTCAGTAACCTTTCAGGACAGACAAACAAAGGATACCACGCATGCACGCACTATTTAGATGACACTGAAAGTATATACCTGGACAAATGTAGGAAGAATGTGTACCTGGGCCATCGTTGATTTCTTCCGACCAACCATCAATGTCGAAAGAAAGGCAAGCATTTCAAAGGCGAGGCAGATCACCGGAAGAAGCCCGCCATGCGTACCGGTGATCATGTACTTGCTATGGTCAATGATTCACACGTAATCTTTGGAAAGGGTCCCGGTGGACTAGCTGTTCCGAATGACGCTGAGGGACACGCACCCATGTGGAAGAAGAAATCTATATTTTGGGACCTACCCTACTAGAAAGACCTAGAGGTCCGCTCTTCAATCGACGTGATGCACATGACGAAGAACCTTTGCGTGAACCTTCTAGGCTTCTTGGGCGTGTATGGGAAGACAAAAGATACACCTGAGGCACGGGAGGACCTGCAACGTTTGCACGAAAAAGACAGCATGCCTCCGAAGCAGTATAAAGGTCCTGCCAGCTACGCTCTTACGAAAGAAGAGAAAGAAATCTTCTTTGAATGTCTGCTCAGTATGAAGGTCACGACTGGCTTCTCGTCGAATATAAAGGGAATAATAAATATGCCAGAGAAAAAATTTCAGAACCTAAAGTCTCATGACTGCCACATGATTATGATGCAACTGTTTCCGGTTGCATTGAGGGGGCTTCTACCGGAAACGTCCGATTAGCCATCTGTGAAGCTATGTGCATTCCTCAATGCAATCTCTCAGAAGGTGATCGATCCAGAAATCGTACCAAGGCTAAGGAGTGATGTGGCGCAATGTCTTGTCAGTTTCGAGCTGGTGTTCCCACCATCCTTCTTCAATATCATGATGCACGTCCTAGTTCATCTAGTCAACGAGATTGTCATCCTGGGGCCCGTATTTCTACACAATATGTTCCCCTTTGAGAGGTTCATGGGAGTCCTAAAGAAATATATCCCTAACCGCGCTAGGCCAGAAGGAAGCATCTCCATGGGCCATCAAACAGAGGATGTTATCGGGTTTTGTGTTGACTTCATTCCTGGCCTTAAGAAGATAGGTCTCCCTAAATCGCGGTATGAGGGGAGACTGACTGAAAAAGGCACTCTTGGAAATGACTCAATAATATGCATGGACGGATATTCTTGGTCTCAAGCACACTACACAGTTCTACAGAACTCTACCTTGGTGACCCCGTATGTCGATGGACACAAGAACAGTCTGCACTCCAAACACCCGGAGCAGTGCGACGAATGGATTACATGTGAACACATCAGGACTTTCAGCAGTTGGTTGGAAACACGTCTCAGAGGTGACAACACTGTTTGTGATGAGTTGTACTTATTGTCCAAGGGACCATCCTTGACTGTATTGACTTACAAAGGATACGAGATAAATGGGAATACATTTTACACGATCGCCCAAGATCAAAAGAGCACCAACCAAAACAGCGGTGTCTGCTTTGATGCAGCAACCGAGAGCGGAAAGGGCACATATTATGGTTACATAGTGGACATATGAGAACTTGACTACGGACATGATTTTAAGGTCCCTTTGTTTAAGTGCAAATGGGTCAATCTGTCAGGCGGCGGGGTACAGGTAGACCCACAGTACGGAATGACAACAGTGGATCTGAAAAATCTTGGGTACACTGACGAACCGTTCGTCCTAGCCAATGATGTGGCACAGGTTATCTATGTGAAGGACATGTCTACCAAACCGAGAAAAAGAAAAGATAAGGAAGCGAATACATCATATGATGAGCCAAAGCGCCACATAGTTCTTTTAGGAAAAATGGACATCCTGGGAGTGGACGGCAAGACAGACATGTCTGAAGATTATGAAAAATTTCATGAAATTCCTCCCTTCAATGTCAAGGCTGACCCAAGCATCCTGATAAATGATGAAGATTATCCATGGTTACGGCACAATAAGCAAATGACACAAGCGAAGAAAAAGTGAAGACTTTCTCCCGCAACTATTATGATGATACCATGCCAACTTTGTAACACACGAGTATGCTATGCCAACTTTTTCAGAGTTTATTTGAAAACTATGAATTTAGGTCGAATTTTCTCTATAGGTGCATATATGTTGATTTTTTAGTAAAGTTAATCACAAACTTGTGATTCACACAAATTTCAAAGAATTCAAATTTTAACTATTCAAATTTGAAAATTTGGCTTCGATGCCCACGTCACTTGTGGGACGTGGATGTAGTGTCCGACACCGACGACCACATGTATCTCACATCCATGATACTTGCTATTTAGGGTTTCCTCTACCGCTCGGTGACCCTCGACGACCCTCGTTCCCGATAAAAAAAAGAGGAAGAAGAAGGAAAAAAGAGGAGAAGAAAGAATAGAGGAGTCGAGGCCACCCCAAACCCTAGAGAAGCAGCGTCGAGGCCGCCCCAAACCCTAGAGAAGCAGCGTCGAGGCCACTAATTAATATTAGTTCTATGTTTGCCACTAATATATCCATCTGTCATGTTTGAATAATAATTGCCATGTTGTAAATATTTGTAGAAACTATGGACACGCCCGAGATGAAGTACAAGAAGAGTTGTTGGGGGGACATAATCGCACGAGGAAGTGATGCCGTCTGCTCGTTGTTTCTCAACGACACCGATGGTCTGGAAGCAGCTTGCTATGATTATGATGGCTCCGGTGACCTAATGCCGGTGCAAGAAGGAGACCGTGAGGACGACTCCGGTGACCCAATGTCGGTGCAAGAAGGAGACTGTGATGACGTCTCCGGTGACCGAACCGAGTCCGGCCAGGCATACATATTAGTTAAGCTTCTGCTGACTAGCTAATTGATGCATTCATTGTTTTGGTATGTACACATATTAATTAAGTCTTATGTCAATGATATGCAGAAAAATGATCTTTGGACTGAGCTGAAGTCAAATTTCACCCTACCACAAGAGGATGATCCGGAGAAGCCAGTTAAAGAGCAATTAATCAAGTCTTTTGCTCTTAAGAGGATGGCAGAACTATTCAGGAGGTGGAAGAAAGAGCTGAATAAGTTTGTCGAAAATAAAGAGACACCAGAATTCAAGGGCAGATATGAGAAGATCAGAGATCACTGGCCCGCATTTGTGGCCCACAAGACATCGGAAACGAGTAAGAATATGTCGGCGACAAACAAGCAAAATGCTGTGAAGAAGAAGCATCACCATCGCACGGGGTCAGGTGGCTACCTCGTAGCCCGGCCTAAGTGGGCCAAGACTGAGAATGATCTGGCTGATAAAGGGATCGAACCAGAGACAATTAACTGGCCAAACCATTGCCAGACTTGGTTCTTCGGGGCTGGCGGAACCTTGGACCCTATATCAGGGAAGTGCATTTGAACGAACGATCAAATGGACATACCAGTCAAGAAGCTTCAGCAGTATATCAAAGCAACGCAGCAAGGGACGTTCGTTCCAGACAGAGAGAACGACGAGCTCACAATGGCCCTCGGGAATCCTGAGCACACTGGACGGACACGAGGCACGCCAGGATCCATTCATGGAAGGTTGGGTTTCCGGACGCAGGCATTTACAAATGCCAGGAGAGGAGGAAAAAAGTGCAGCAGACCCAAATGCAGGCGCTGCAAGCAAGGGTACAAGCAATAGAGGAACGAGAAGCAAATCGCAGCAAACGAACTGCCGAAGCTTCCCCCGAAGCTACCCCGCCATCTCAGCGGAGAAGCAACGTGGCTTCCACCGAGCTGCTTCAGCCGGAGCATGTCTTGACGGCTCCTGCCAGCTATCCCGTGGATGCTATCACGGAGTCTCAAAATTGCCACCTTATGACACAATGGATTAATATGAAGGTCAAGGCGGCTGTTGGCTCTGTTTTTTCTACTGAACCCGGCGCAACTTTTCACTGCCATCCGATTCCAGAAGGATATACTAGGGTGATGGTGGATGAAATAACGGAGGGATTTGAGGACCTCCAGCTTGACCACCCTACCGGTGAAGGGGAGACTCGGCTGGGTTCTGCTCTGAAGACTCCATGCCTATGGCGGAAGGAGCTCATCAACCTTCCGAACTAGACGCCTCCGCCTCCTCCTCCTCCTCCTCCGGCGAGTCAGGGCACTCCGCCTCCTCCACCGCCTCCTCCTCCGGCGAGTGACGATCAGGGCACTCGGCCGGCTCCTTCTCCAGCGCGTGGCGGCACTCCGCCTCCTTCTCCGCCTGCGCTGGCGCGCCCGAGCAGCCAGCCTCCTCCTTCTCCGCCTCGTCAGCAAGGGCGGAAGAGACCTGCCGCCGCTCCGGCTACTCCGGCGCGTCGTAGTCCTTCTGCTCTGCCTCGTAAGAAAGTAAAGAAGACAACCGCTCCGTCTGCTCTGCCGGCGTCTAGCAGTACAGCCAGAGGCGGGAGGACATACAGATTCGGTCCTTCTCTGAAGACTCCAGAGAAGTTACCATACGAGAGGACCCTGGAGGAGAATGCCGAGATCGAGCGAGAAGAAGTGAGGAACTTCTTTGAAGGGGTGAAAGCAAAGAAACATCCACCTCCGGAGGAGAAGGTAGATCCGGTGAAAGCGAAGCGCACTCTGGCTGCCCTGACAAAACCACCCAAGTCTCCACCGAAAGGAAACTATGAGCGCATTATTGGAAAGGAATTTGCCGAAGTGGAGCGGTCGGGAAGTACTGTCAATGATCAAAGGCTGAAAGAACGACGAGCTGGGAAACAAATTGCACAGCTCGGCGAACAAGCGAAGCAATCGTGCCCCCCGCTTAAGGTGCCTAGCGACATCGTCGCTAATGATCCGAGGATGGTGTCCGGTTATAGCAATCTTGGAGATTACCTGCCCGACGATGTATATTATGATTTCATGAAGGTGCAGATACAAAGATACGAGTACGGGAAGCCTCTCGTCAAAGATGAAAGATCTCTATCAACGATGATGCGAAGATTGCATGATTGGTACTTGAAAATCTGTAGAGAGTCTGGGGGGAGGAGTACTTTGTATGTGAGAGTTAAAAAGGAGCATGACCTCATTGGAATTGATATGTTGCCTGTTCCATTTGAGGAGTTCTTTCAGTTTTTCAATCAATTAGCCCTCGATAAAGCAACGGTCACCTGCTACTGTCTGTAAGTAGTACTACTTCTATCATTAAGTCTCTCTATATAGCTCAGCTCTTTCATTGCATGTATTTATAATTATCCTCACTATATTATGCAGATTGAAGATCGTCGAATTGAAGAAACGACAAATCGGTGATATTGGGTTCATTAACACAAATATCATAGATGCAACTCAGGTTAAATTTCATGCCGCAGATACCGAGGCCAACTTGCTACGATCATTGGTAATAAATGAAAACAAAAATATAATACTCTTTTCTTACAACTTCAAGTGAGTGTTACTGTCTTGTGCGTATTCGGTTTCCCTTATATATTAGTCAAGGTTATAGTAATGTAATTGATGAGTTATGCATGCGTGTGCAGTTTCCACTATATTCTCCTAGAGATTAAGCTTGAGCAGGGACTAGTAACCGTCTTAGACTCAAGACAAAAAGATCCCCAGGACTATGCGGACATGACTCAAATGCTCGAGAAGTAAGTTAAATTGATCATTATCCACCATATCAGCAACTTTGTTTATTTCCTGATATATCAAGTAATTGTTTTCTTTGTCTGGCAGAGTTTGGAAAAAATTCACCAAAAAAGCTCCGGGACTCCCGAAGAAGCTGCAATTTAGACACCCGAAAGTAAGTACTATAGTAGCATGTTCCGCGCATCTCCTATTGATTCAAGCGCTAGTTTCATCAATACCATTTGGCATTCTTGCTTATCAGTTTGATTGACCTCTATTTCTTGTAAAGTGGTTGTGGCAGGAATAAGGAAATGATTTCTGTGGATACTACGTTTGCGAGTCCATCCGCCACACGACCTGTGAGCGGGGCTACTCTGACGAACAATATGAAGTGCGTAAATAACAACATTCACAATTTTATTTTATTACCATCATTTGTGTTGAGTTTCATTCATTCACACACACACACACACACACACACACACATATATATATATATATATATATGTATTGACCCCCTTCTTCAAATTAGATGTTTCGGAAGCGGGATGAACTCCTAGCACCAGCTTGCATGCGAGCAATTCAAGAGGAATTGGCGGCATTCTTTCTTGACCACGTGATCGCTGAAGACGGAGAATACTATGTGGACCATGAGTCCGTATGTTAGGAGATTATATTTGTAAGAGATAATTATTGTATATATGTAGCCGGTAGTGTCAGATAAATATACGAGAACTTGTTATTCGACCAATCTCTCGGAGAAGGAGAGGTGGTCGATATCACTTCTCTCTGTATGCATATATGTTCATGACGATCTTCTGTTTCCTTCGTTTGCTTACTAGCTAGCTAGCGTGTCTAGTCCTCTCTATACGTATGTATAGTACGTAGCGTCTACCAAGCACGGACATAAAAGAGGACACTTCTCTCTATTAATTATAGCTAGCTAACACAATATATGAAACACCTAAATTAACCCCCCAAAACCCCCAAACGCCCCCTCCCCCCTTTCAACAAAAAAACAAAACCCCCAGCCACAGAAATGCTGATGCGTGGATGCCTATTGGTCCCGGTTGGTGCCACCAACCGGGACCAAAGGCCCTCCTGCCTGGGCTCCACGCACAGGCCACGTGGAGGCCCATCTGTCCCGGTTCTGGATTGAACCGGGACTAAAGGGACAGGGCATTAGTACCGACCCTTTAGTCCCGGTTCAGGAACCGGGACAAAAGGCCCTTACGAACCGGGACAACAGACCCTTTTTCTACTAGTGGGAGTGCCCTATGACGTACGAATAATTCGGAGGAACGCTCATTTTTTTTCATTTTCACGGGTGACAAGGTGAGCAATTTATTTTAACTTTAGTGGCAGTTTCGATGAGAGACGAAGAATTCAAAAAAAAAAATCAACGAAGAGTTTTTGCACTTATGAGGGGGGGGGGGTAGGTAATTTCAAGGCGGAAAAAAATCAAAGAAACAATTAACAAAGAGTTTTTTTCATTTACGAGTGACATAGTGGATAATTTACTTAAACTTTATGGATAGCTTAGCATTAGGATAGGTGGACGGATCAAAAAATCGGTGAAACACAATGTCCTTTACTATTAGGGGTATAAATATCTCAAATGATAACGCCCACACGTGTGACATGTTTGCACTCCGTCCACACGTGTTGATCCACGTTGATTCTGTTTTGCATGAATTTGAAAGAAATATGTCGGAATTTCAGTGTCACGTAGGCATAGCATGTTGTGTGGGTGTTAGAGCGCTCGTCCACACGACCCGCAGTGTGCGGTTGTTGATTACGCCATGTGGGCGAACCAGTTCCCGCCTACACAGACATCACCTAGTCCGCCCGCGTGTGGGGTGAACTTCTCTTCGCCCATACGACACTCGTACATTGCTAGATGCAACTGCAGTTGTGCGTATGTGGCAACCAGGTAAACACACATGGCAACTATGATTAACCACACATGACAACTATGGTTGGACCACACATGGCAACTGCAGTTGCGCGTACGTGGTAACCAGGTAAACACACATGGCAATTATGATTAACCATACATGACAACTATGGTTGGACCACACGTGGCAACTAGGTAAACAACATGGCAACTATTGTTTGACCACATGTGGCAAATAGTTAATCACACACGACAACTACCATAAATTAGACATGTCAACTATATTTAACCAAAAAGAGAGAGTTGCCATGCTTTTACAACTACATTTGCCATCCCAGATAACTAAAGTTGCCATCCCGGGGCAACTAAAGCGTCATCTCGGGGGTAACTAACGTAGCTACGGCAGGACGCGTGGGCATATTTGCTTCGAGCCACATGCGCGGGGTGGGGATGAGTAGTACTTGTTGAACGTGTGGCACGAAGTAGCTGCACCCACACGAGTGGGGAGCTCTAATGTTCGCCCACACATGACCCGTGTGAACTGCCTTCTGCTTACGCCACACACGGTGTGTGAGCGAATGTTTAATATGGCACACGTGTGGTGAATATCGGGACCCATAGATATAGTTTGATTTGATTTGAGTATGGGTAGGAAAACACAAAGAAAAGTTTGATTTAGCTGAGGTTTTGATAAGATTCAATTTGATTTGATTTGGATATAGGTAGAGAAGGGCAAGTAAAGTTTTAATTTTGATTTTGATTTTGGCAAGATTTGATTTGATTTGAGTATAGATAGGGGAAGACAAAGGAAATTTTTGATTTGCTTGATGTTTTGATAAGATTTGATTTGATTTGACTATGGCTAGAGAAGACAAGGGAAGTTTTGATTTAGTGTTAAGATTTTGATTTGGTTAAGTTTTTCCTTTGGTTAAGTTAATGCAGGACATGTTTGGAAAGAGCGAGGACCACAGATGAATGTACAAACATCAAATCAAGCAGCGAATCAACCTGTGGTTGAGTTGGTTAGGTGGACAGTGGTATCCCCAACCCATCAGGGTTCAAATCCTGGTGCTCGCATTATTCCTGGATTTATTTCAGGATTTCCGGTGATGCGCTTTCAGTGGGAGGAGACGTTCCCGTTGACGACAAGGCGCCTACGGTGACTTCGTAAATCTCAAGATGATATGCCGGCTCAGTCTCTCGGAGGTGCTCATAGGGGTAAGGTGTGCGTGTGTGCGTTCGTAGGGATGGGTGTATGCGCGTGTATATGAGCGCTTGTGTTTGTACTGATGCTAAAAAAAAACATCAAATCAAGCATCACGACCATTGACTCGCTTCTTACGGTATAAAAAGATTGTTTTAAAAAAAATCGTTCCATTGCCCCGTCCCTCGCCGGCGCGCACATGTTTCTTTTCAAGTTGCAGGCCCGTTGGCGCCGCCGCGTTTTATACTGTTTCCCGTCACATGGCCGCACCACCATCTTCCTTGCCTTGGTCCGCTCCCTGCCATTAGACACCCCTCCAGTAGCCTACCACTCTCCCAGCGCTGAGCAATGCATATGCATTGACCGGTTGACTGACCCTCTCCTCCCCCGCTCTCCGTCAGTCCCTCGCTCGTTGTCCCTGCGCCTGCAGCTCCTTCCACTGTTGCCGCGCGCGTGCCGTCCGTCCGCGAGGTACTTTTCCCGTGCTCCGTGGGCTTTCATGTGAGTGAGCGATGAGTGCGCGCGATCTTAATTTGACTGTGCCGTGAGCTAGATTAGTCGTTTTGTCAGATGCTTGGTGACGGCAGTGCTTTCCATTCGAATGGAATGGGACAGAGGATCTGGATCGTAGCGATTCCGGGGCTGTTCTTTTGGAAAGTTCAGTTCAGAATCAGATGGCCTGAATGTTAGCCTCAGAGATTTGCACATCTCATTTCCTCATTACTTTTGCGTTTGTTTGTTTGATTCTTTTGGTTTCTCTGGAGTAGGCGCGCACAAGGTACCACTAGAATCTCAGGTTCGTTTTAACCTTTTATACAACTACTACTAGTACTTTTTTCCGTGTCTTCCCTTTATCTGAAATTCTGAATATATATATGCTCTCTCCAGTAGTGTCTTGAAAAGAAAGTGACGGCACCTTCTTCAGTAGCCCAGGAACAGTGACAGTAAATTGTGTTCATCAGCTGCATTCCTCAGTAATTAATTACTGCCGCGTGCAACAATCGCTGGCATCGTTTGAGTAATGCTTATATCACAATCTTGCCAGGTAACGACAGTCCAAAATGGAGAATCCTGGGAAGGACCACGAAGATGCGCTCAAGGATGTTGAATTCAGGGAGCAACATGGTCGTGTGGATCTCAACCGGCTTTTGGAAATAGCAAACACTGAGAGAGGCGCTTTTCAAATGCAGTCCTTTGTGAAGCAGTGGGAATACAAGAGGGCCAACACTGCCCGGCTCCTGAATGAAGAGCTCGCTCGTCTTTCTGAGCAGCGAAAGGAGATTGAGCAAAAGAAGCAACAAATGCTAGAGGAGGAACGTCACAATGCCCTGAAGTGTTCGAGCCAAGAGAGCAGTGACCTTTCTCATGACCAGGAGCTTGAAGATGATGCAGAGTATGACACTGTTTCCTACTGGAAATGGCGAGCGCTGCGGTCGGAGAAAGCGCACGAGGCAGACCTGCAAAGGGAGCGTTCCTTGGAGGAGAAGCTGGAGGAGTATATGAAGAAATTTCAGTCAGAAACACCGGTGGAAGAATTCTCTGCGGTATTAAAACACGCCGATTATTTCTTGCACCTGATTCTCCAAAGTTCTCCCGTTGTAATTGCTCATCAGGTCTGCCTTTATGCATTTCGACACCTTTTACAGCTTCCTATATTTCTATGTACATTTAGGTGGCATTCTAGAGCATTCGCAAAAAAAATGGTGGCATTCCAGAGAAACAGCAAAGCCAAATGAGGGAGCGGTTACATGAAATTTGATGATATGGTAATAATAACAATTTCTTTCTTCTTTTCAGGATGCTGAGTTGCGGTACCGCTACATATTTAATCACTTTCCGACACTGGCAGATGAGGTGAATGCATTTGCCGCTGATTTTTTCCACTCCACATTGTGTGCTGCTCCTTAATCTTGAACTTCAAGTTGTAATTTTTGGCTGACTCACAATTTGTTTTCAGGATGTTATTGGTAAAACAGACCATGAGATATTGTCAGGAGAGGGGATAGACGAGATGAATAAGGTCAAGAGAGAGGTTATGGCCAAGGGTATACCGACTAAAAGAGAGTTTGTATTTGATACTCCATTGTTTGGACCAAAGACCTTTGTGGTATACATCGAACCGGTCTTCAGCAAGTCTGGGGAAACAATTGGTGTGAATTATGTTGCAATGGACATCACAGACCAGGTAATTTGTTAAATTGAATTCTCTCATATATCTGTTTCTTTAATTTCCGTTGCTTCAAAATCTACAGAATACTAAGATTTATTATGGTCCCAGCTTTATTCTGAAACTGATTATGTGCTTCTTTGTTTCCCTTGTTTCCTTTACACAATTGTACACTTTTTTCTCCAGTGAAAATAGCGTCGTCATCCTTGTTGGTCTCCATTAATAAACTAGCATCGTCATCCTTGTTGGTCTCCATGAATAAAACAGTGTTGCCATCCTTGTTGGTCTTCATGATTTCAGCTTTGATAGTGCGCATGAAAAGCATTGTTCAGTGATCTTATAAACTACTAATTGAGTTTGAGGGTATTTTCCACAAGAGCCGAGATACTATTTTCATTTAAAAATAATTCCCCAAACTGATCGCATTTCATACACTGCATCTGCATGTTGTTCCACATTGAAATTACATCTTAATTCTACTCTTCTGAATTGTATCTACTTCAATGCGCTTTAGGTGAAAACAAGAGAGAAAATGACAGACATAAGGGTGAGGGAAGCTGTTCAAAAAGCCAAGGAAACAGAGCATAGCAGATCACTTAATATTATAGGTTTGCATGTTGTACATTTTACTCTAGTATTGATTTATTGCATTTAGGTTCAGAATGGTACACTGAGTACTCCCACTTATCTAACAATGCAGAGGAAACAACGCAAGCAGCACAAACGCTAGCCACAATGTCACATGAGATCAGATCTCCCCTTTCAGAAGTCCTTAGCATTGCCGAAATTCTCGCAACTACCAAACTGGATCAAGAACAACATCAGTTGCTGGAGGTTACGTTATCCGCTGGAAATGCTGTGTTACAGTTGATCGATGGCATCCTTGGTCTCTCCAAAGTAGAGTCAGGTATTTAAATCATACAATATTTAAGTGAAATCATTTTTCTGTTGATTAGTTAAATTGTTGGATTTCCTAGATACCTGCAACTGGCCTAGCGCATCACTAACTTGACAATTGGTTGGTAATTAGTACTGATTCAGTTCTTTTAATGCAAAGGCACAACAACACTGGTTGATGATTAGTAACAATGTTGACTAATTTTAATATGGTACGGGCCCTGGCCCATATATCTAATAGTTACGTGTAGCAAATAAGTCAAGAATGAGGTTTTCCAAGTGGAGATGAGTTTTAAGATTCGTTTCAGAAATATCTCAAAAGTCGGTCGTGCATTAGTATTTGTTCCTCTAATTGTTAGTGCATTAATTAGTATATGTGCCAAACATGCTTGATATATCTGAAGTAGATTTTTTTCCTACCTTCATTATTTCAGGAGTTATGAAACTACAGCCTGCAATATTTAGACCAAGGGAAATAGTTAAACATGTACTCCAAACTGCATCGTCATTTATGAAGAAGGAATTGATACTTGAAGGGTGCATAGGTGATGATGTTCCATCAGAGGTACTGACAATTATCCATATTTTGTTGCATGCTTTTTTGTTTGTATTGATCAGGTCTACATTAATGTTTTTGCAACTTGAATCCAATTGCCTTAAGAAATTATATAAGTAACTGTTAGGAGAGATTGTTGGCAGTCCAGGGATTCAGCTGACTTACAAATGATATAGTTACCTAAGTTTTTTCAATGTCTCTATAGGTCATAGCTGATGCGCAAAAGATTCAGGAAATTCTGAGATACTTGATCAGGTGAGCTTCCATTTCATTTATTCCCAAGACATACTGGCCTTCTTAAGAGGTTTAATAAAGATAATGAACAGACATGCTTGGATATAGTACGAAACATATGTTTGATGATATTTTACATTTGAAACAGTTTCAGCAATGCGGTGAAGTTTACACATGAAGGGAAGGTTGGGATAAACCTTAATATTGTAGATAAGCAGCAACTGGAATGCAAAATAGAACATACAAGCCCAGTTAACACTGCAACAGAATATTATGCTGCCTGGCCAAGCCATAGCGGTAAAGATGCCTCGAGTTGCTCAAACCGTGAAGATGCTCATCAGAATGGCATTCCATCAAATGAAAATTGTACGGAGGAAACTGTTTGGCTTCGCTTCGATGTTTATGACACTGGAATGGGGATACCAGGTTTTTGCTGATACTTTTGATATACATCTGCATGATCATAGTTTGCATGTTTCACTTGACAGGGAAACATTTATGGTTTCTGGAATATGTTTCTGATTCATTTTTGCTGGTTCTTTTGGCTTATGATCATCTGCAGAGAAGTCATTACCTTTTCTGTTCAAGAGGTATATTCATGCCAATGGTGATCATACAACAAAATATGGTGGGACAGGGCTTGGCCTTGCTGTCTGCAAGCAGTTGGTATGTATTTGTTCAGTTTGAATCCTTGGACCTCAAGATAGCATTGAGATATTATTAAGGTGTTTCTGCCTTTGTATGTGTAAAAATTGTGTATCAGTTATCTGATTTTCACAATGATTCAGGTGGACTTGATGGGCGGTACTCTCACTGTGATTAGTAAAGAGAATGAAGGGTCAACATTTTCAGTCATGCTGCCTTGCACAATTCCTGCAAGAGAAGCGCAGTGATGCTCCTGACAATGGGCAAAACTCCTGTACCAGAACTTTCTGGGAGTACTACATTTTTTCTGACTGCTGAAATACCAGCTTTTGAAAAGGCAAAGATGTTTCAGGGCTGAAAGCATGAGTAGTAGTATAAGCTAAAGAATGTGATTTACAGTTTCCTTGTTTTGTTAGATCAGCCAGGGTGTTGATTTATTGCTTCATATCAGCAATTAGTACATGTATGTAATCAAGAATCAGGAAAACATACAAATAAATTGCAATTCCAAGATTTGTAGAAAAATAATAAGGAGAAGGATGCCCAAACCTACAGATTTGTCATTAACACTTAGCACTACAGGTTGCCATTGGGTCATTCTGTCATGTAATGTGTATATACAAAAATGCAAATTTTAAAGGCTTACACAGAAGAGATATAACTGTGACATACAGATGTAAGATTTCTGAACCAGAGTAAAACAGTACTGCCTATCAGTCCATGATAAGGTGTCATCTTATTCTACTTCTAAGAAGACTTGTCGCGCCAAATGCGGGACACCTCGTCCAATACCTCCTTCAAAATCAGCGGGCAGCTAGCTACGAGATGCTTGAATCCGTCGGTTAACATGACCGGGCCAAGCATGTCCGGCGAGGCCATGAATCTGATGCAGGCTCCTCGCAGCTGCGAGCAGTGGTGTTGCTCTGCTAAAGCCAGGGTGGTTGACACTGTTTCCACATCAATTGCATCGCTCAGCTTCCTTTCACACAGCAGCCTTAGCCTGTCGACGCCGTACCGATCCGCGGCGACCAGCATGTGCTGCATAGCCGCAGCTTTCCCATCTTTGCAGTTATCAGGAAGGGTGTCTGTGTAGATGAAGTGAAGAAGCGCCTCGAATATCATAGGCTCCATGTCGTCTATCTTGATGCACTCTGTGGCATTTTCTCTGAGCGGGCCAAAGAGCTCTGCTCTGAAGACAGGGGAGCGGAAGGCCAAAACACACCTGTGAGCATGGAACAATTGGCCACACACAGTGAACGTCACATCGGCGCCTTCCCCGTCCTGCAGCATGTTCCCGAAATCCTGGTGCAGATTCGACGGCGGAACCACGATCGAATTGGTCTCGACGTCCTGGGTGCGGGACTCTTTGGTGACGGTGAGCAGGCACCTGATGGTGAGGCAGTCGTTCTCGAGGAACGGCGAGCCCTTGATCTTGGACTTCTCGATGAACTTGATGAAGCCCCAATTGTCACTCGCCGGAGAGAATGTGTGCTTCATATAGGAGTTGGTTACCTGGGACAGCCGGCCGTCGTTCTCGATCAGGTTGAGGGTGAACCTGGCCCTGACGTCCTTTTCGCGGCTGAAGTAGTAGAGGAAGGCGGAGGCGTTGCCGAGGCAGTTGGCGGTGGAGCCGTCCGGGTAGAACCTGACGGCCCAGTCGAGGCCGCCGACGGTGAAGGTGCTGGAGCTGACGAAGCGGCCGACGCCCATGCCGTCGAGCAGCGAGTAGCCCGTGACCCGGAAGTCGTGGACGGCGGTGACCGAGTCCGTCACGCTCATCGACGACGTCTTGGGCAGGCAGTGGCCCGGCGCGACGGCGGGGAATTCGCGGTGATCACCCATGGAAGGAGGAGCAGGGGGCGACAGGCCGATGATTATCAGCGGAGGGGTTTCTGGAGGCTGGAGTCGACGAGGGCATTGCAGGGCCGCGCGGATCGGTCCCGATGGCCTCAGCGGCGCGCCCCGGCGGCGGATCGGCGGGCGTCGGGGGAGACGACCATCGGGGGACCGGTCGGGGGAGGATCCGGGGAGGTAGGGGCGGAAGTGAATCCCCCTCCCGCTTGACGGGAAGCTGGGCCTCGGATCGCCCCCTGCGCGCGCCGGAGCGGGGGGAATCGGGGTCGCGGCGGCCGGCGGTGGCGGAGACGGCGGAGCAGAGGAAAACCCCGGAAACCGAACGGAAATTGCCTGCCCCAGTCCAAACCCCTGCCACCTCGGTTTTATTCCGCCCGTGCCCTTTTAAAGCCCGGGAGCCCTAATGGGCCGAGGGCCCGCGCAGCCTTGGCGACGAGGGAACGCCGCTGGTGGTGCGCTCCTAGCGCACAGCGGAGGCGGCGTGGAGGCTCGTGATTTGCTTTCGGTCTCTGCGGTGCGCCCCGGATGGACTTGTTCTTCTCGAGGGGGGATTTTATAGCGTGGAGGGAGGAGGCTGCGGCCAAGGGGCCTCACGTGCCTATCTCGTGGGATAATGCATCGTCTAGAGTATCTTTCCATAGGAGGGTGCCCATTAATTGTGTCCCTAGATAGAAACACAATTAATGCATGCTACACAATTCGAATGGCCTGCGTCTTTAGAAGATAGGTCTCGATTAATGCATGCATGATTAATTGTTTTTCTAGATAGGATATGTCTTTCCCCGCAGAAAAAGATAGGATGAGATAGGATGTACTCAGTGACGTCTATATTAGTTTGAGGATGGGCAATAATTGTTTTCTAGAACAAAATATAAATTATATTATCCGCAAAAAAATCGGGTTTTTTGGGGGAAAGTTCTGGATTTGATGTTAGTAAGGGTCATATCTTTTTGAAGGGTAATAAGGGCCATATATGTGGTACGGTAACTCTATCAACACCTTTTAGACCATCCATCACATATATCTTGGCAAGTAATTAATAAAAAAAAAAGGCATGTGGTAACATAGTATGTTACTCATACTATGGGTACGTAACATCACGTGTACCAAGACAAGATGAGTCTACAACCTAACAAATAAAGTGTTGCATGCCACCATACATATGTTACTTCTCACTATAATGATAGTAACACTATAGTGTTACTAGTCTAAATTACTCCCCACTATGAGTAGTCTTCGAAAGTTGCGGCCACGGGGCCTAGGTGCCCATCTCATGCATTGTATCATACTATTGTATCCAAGAGACATCCTATTTAATGTGCTTTTAAGATAAATTATGAAATAACTTGCATTTGATGTCAGTAGAGCAATCTCTAAAACTAGTACAGTAACTCTCTGTTTTCTCATTAAATAGGATGCCAAATCAGAATTTTACTTTGAGGACATCATTTTTTTCTTCAATAGGGCACACACGTGGATGTTCATGGTTTGTTTTCTCTCTTGGCGTGCCAAAATTACATTGCAAGAGCGGCGACTTGTTCTCAAGGCGATTGTTGGGATGGGGGCATCGAATCTTCTAGGAAGCTGCATCCGCGGGCCGTGAAGTCTATCATGTAGGTTAATGCATCATATCTCGAGTTCTATCTAGAAACATAATTAATGCATACAACACGACTTCAATGACGTGTATCTTAGTCAGATAACTCTCATGCATACACATTTAGTTTATTGTCTAGATAGGATGTCTTCTGCAAAAAAGTTATCTTGATGTGTATCCACTAGTGCAGAATCCTGCTATGAAGACACGCCTATCACACACCCTCGGTGACGATGCAATACACTAGGGGTGGCTTTTCGGAGGGGAGCCTAACAATAGGCCTACCACGGGGCACACACGACCCAAATGGAGCCCAATCACAGGAGGGAGCCCGGAGGCCCGGATAGGGCTCGAGAATCATCTTCGTGAGCAAGCCAAGCTGACGGTGGCGCAAAATCAGGGGAACCCCCATGTAAACCCTAGCCCATGTCGTCTATATACTGCGAGGCTAGGGATAGTCTTTCCCATCTACAGCCGTAGTCTATACTCTAGGTCGTAAACACCATCTCCATTGTGAATCCTCATACGAGGAACTCCATCATGAATATAGATGAGAAGCAGGACGTAGGGTATTACCATTCCCAGAGAGCCTGAACCTGGGTAACCGCCTTGTGTGAACTCCTTTTGGCACTTTCGACCATGTTTCCAACCGTACCAAGGGTACTGATGGTTCTACGTACCGTTAGTTGGCGCGCCAGGAAGGGGCTGCGCTGGCTGAAGATCGAGTCCAGATCGGATCTCCCATCGCTTCTGGAGGCCACCTGCTGGGAGAGAGCCTCACTTTCAGCTCCTTCACCTTCACCGTGGATAGGGGGTTTGGGTCGACGTCAATTTGCCCCGCCCCCACTCTCGCACCACCTTATTCGTGTCGCTAGCGCTCATCATCAACCGCTACAATGACCTACGTTTGTGCATTCCTCCACCGCCAACAAGTCGCATATGCTGCCTCATTGGAATCTAACTTGTCTACACTGGCAACCTGCAATTCGGAGGACATAGACCTCAAGTCAAGGGACTTGATTTTGAGATGGGACCACTCC
>NC_057797.1:717776082-717804793 GCF_018294505.1 Triticum aestivum | reverse complement strand
CCCCTGGATTCCCGCAGTCGCCGCGGCCCGACCTCACCCCACGCCCCTCCCTGCCTCGCCGCCGGCGGCCAGACTGGCCCCGTCGCGCCGCTGGTCTCGCCCGAGCCCAGCGCCCGGGTTGGCCCCTGTCGGGCGCCCCTGCGCCCGTTACCAGTAGCGCCCGTCCCGGTTTGGCCCCCTAGGGCCTATGACGAACGGGGCCCACGCCCAGAACAAAAATGATAACAAGAAGAAGAATTAAAAATAACAATTGATAATAAAAATAATTAATCAATTAATCAATTAATTAATTAAATAATTAACTTAATTAATCCTGTTTAGTTAGCTAATTAACTTAATTAACCTATGTTAGTTAAACTAATAACCTAATTAGTCCTTTTAATCTGTTAGGTTAGTAAAACAGTGTATGACAAGGGGGCCCCACCCCCTGTTGACCAGTCCAAGCTTGACTGGTCAACTGGGACCCCTTGGACCCACATGTCAGCCCCTCTGGTACACTTATGTGTACCGAGAGCTGGGTGCACTTAGCAATTCACCTTTATTTCGAATTAAAATAATCTAATAATTTTAGAAAATGAATTAAAACTTTAAAAAATAATATAAAATAAACCGTAGATCGGATGGAAAAACTTTATACATGAAAGTTGCTCAGAACGAGGAGGCGAATCCGGATACGCAGCCCGTTCATCCACCACGCATCCCTAACATAGCGAACACGTAACTTTTCCCCTCCGGTTCATAAGTCCGAAAATGCAAAACACCAGGAATACTTTCCCGGATGTTTTCCGCCTCCACCGGTACCACCTCGTACCGCGTTAGGGCACACCTAGTATCACGCTTTGTCATGTCATGCATTGTCATGCATTTGTTTGCAATTTATTTATTGTTTCTTCCCCCTCTTCTCTCGCTAGACACCGAGACCGACGCCGCTGCTACCCAGTACGACTACGGTGTTGACGACCCCTCTCTCTTGCCAGAGCAACCAGGCAAGCCCCCCTTTTGATCACCAGATATTGCCTACTCTTCTCTATACTGCTTGCATTAGAGTAGTGTAGCATGTTACTACTTTCTGTTATTCCTATCCTGATGCATAGCATGTCCTTGCTACTACTGTTGTTACCATTACCTGCTATCCCACTGCTTAGTATAGGATGCTAGTGTTCCATCAGTGGCCCTACACTCTTGTCCGTCTGCCATGCTATACTACTGGGCCGTGATCACTTCGGGAGGTGATCACGAGCATATACTATATACTTTACACAGTTACATTACCTGTGGTACTGTTTGGAGTTGGGGCTGAAGGGGCAGGTGGCTCCATCCCGGTAGAGGTGGGCCTGGGTTCCCGACGGCCCCCGACTGTTACTTTGTGGCAGAGCGACATGGCAGGTTGAGACCACCTAGGAGAGAGGTGGGCCTAGCCCTGGTCGGTGTTCGCGGATACTTAACACCTTTAACGAGATCTTGGTATTTGATCTGAGTCTGGCTATTGGCCTATACGCACTAACTATCTACACGGGGACAGTTATGGGCACTCGACCTCGTGGTATCAGCCGAAGCCTTCGTGACGTCAGCGACTGAGTGGCGCGCCCCGGATTGGACCGTAAGCCTGCTCTTGTATTAAGGGGGCTAGTTCTGCTTCCGGCCGCGTACGCAACGTGCAGGTGTGCAATGGGCGATGGGCCCAGACCCCTGCGCCATAGGATTTAGACCGGCGTGCTGACCTCTCTGTTGTGCCTAGGTTGGGCTGCGACGTGTTGATCTTCCGAGGCCGGGCATGACCCAGGAAAGTGTGTCCGGCCAAATGGGATCGAGCGTGTTGGGTTATGTGGTGCACCCCTGCAGGGAAGTTAATCTATTCGAATAGCCGTGATCTTCGGTAACAGGACGACTTGGAGTTGTACCTTGACCTTATGACAACTAGAACCGGATACTTAATAAAACACACCCTTCCAAGTGCCAGATACTACCGGTGGTCGCTCTCTCACAGGGCGACGAGGGGAGGATCATCGGTTAGGATTATGCTGTACGATGCTACTTGGAGGTCTTCAGTCTACTCTCTTCTACATGCTGCAAGACGAGGCTGCCAGAAGCGTAGTCTTCGAAAGGACTAGCTATCCCCCTCTTATTCCGGCATTCTGCAGTTTAGTCCACATATGATAGCCTTATTCTAGTTGATACCAATGCATACATATGTAGTGTAGCTCCTTGCTTGCGAGTACTTTGGATGAGTACTCACGGTTGCGTTCTCCCTCTTTTCCCCCTATCCCTTCTACCTGGTTGTCGCAACCAGATGTTGGAGCCCAGGAGCCAGACGCCGCCTTCGACGATGACTCCTACTACACCGGAGGTGCCTACTACTACGTGCTGCCCGCTGACGACGACCAGGAATAGTTTAGGAGGATCCCAGGCAGGAGGCCTGCGCCTCTTTCGATCTGTATCCCAGTTTGTGCTAGCCTTCTTAAGGCAAACTTGTTTAACTTATGTCTGTACTCAGATATTGTTGCTTCCGCTGACTCGTCTATAATCGAGCTCTTGTATTCGAGCCTTCGAGGCCCCTGGCTTGTAATAAGATGCTTGTATGACTTATTTTATTTGTAGAGTTGTGTTGTGATATCTTCCCGTGAGTCCCTGATCTTGATCGTACACGTTTGCGTGTATGATTAGTGTACGGTTGAATCGGGGGCGTCACACCCGTTGAGCGGCGAGCCATAGAAAATAAATGGATCTTTAATAAGAAGACAGACGCGGATGGTATGTGACCATCTATAAAGCTTGGCTTGTCACTAAGGGTTATCGACAAGTTCAAGGGGTTGACTACGATGAGACTTTCTCACCGGTAGCGAAGCTGAAGTCCGTCCGAATCATGTTAGCAATTGCCGCATTCTATGATTATGAGATATGGCAAATGGACGTCAAAACGGCATTCCTTAATGGTTTCCTTAAGGAAGAATTGTATATGATGTAGCCAGAAGGTTTTGTCGATCCTAAGAATGCTAACAAGGTGTGCAAGCTCCAACGCTCGATTTATGGGCTGGTGCAAGGAGTTGGAACATTCGCTTTGATGAGATGATCAAAGCGTTTGGGTTTACGCAGACTTATGGAGAAGCCTGCGTTTACAAGAAAGTGAGTGGGAGCTCTGTAGCATTTCTCATATTATATGTAGATGACATACTTTTGATGGGAAATGATATAGAACTCTTGGACATCATTAAGGCCTACTTGAACAAGAGTTTTTCAATGAAGGACCTTGGAGAAGCTGCATATATATTAGGCATCAAGATCTATAGAGATAGATCAAGACGCCTCATAGGTCTTTCACAAAGCACATACCTTGATAAGATATTGAAGAAATTCAATATGGATCAGTCTAAGAAGGGGTTCTTGCCTGTGTTACAAGGTGTGAAATTGAGCTCAGCTCAATGTCCAACCATGGCAGAAGATATAGAAGAGATGAGTGTCATCCCCTATGCCTCAGCCATAGGTTCTATTATGTATGCCATGCTGTGTACCAGACCTGATGTAAACCTTGCCGTAAGTTTGGTAGGAAGGTACCAAAGTAATCCCGGCAAGGAACACTGGACAGCGGTCAAGAATATCCTGAAGTACCTAAAAAGGACTAAGGAAATGTTTCTCGTTTATGGAGGTGACTAAGAACTCGTTGTAAAGGGTTACGTCGACGCTAGCTTCGACACAGATCTGGATGACTCTAAGTCACAAACCGGATACGTGTATATTTTGAATGGTGGGGCAGTAAGCTGGTGCAGTTGCAAGCAGAGCGTCGTGGCGAGATCTACATGTGAAGCGGAGTACATGGCAGCCTCGGAGGCAGCGCATGAAGCAATTTGGGTGAAGGAGTTCATCACCGACCTAGGAGTCATACCAATGCGTCGGGGCCAATCAAACTCTTCTGTGACAACACTGGAGCCATTGCACTTGCCAAGGAGCCCAGGTTTCACAGGAAGACCAGGCACATCAAGCGTCGCTTCAACTCCATTCATGAAAATGTTCAAGATGGAGACATAGATATTTGTAAAGTACATACGGACCTGAATGTACCAGATCCGTTGACTAAACCTCTCCCTAGAGCAAAACATGATCAACACCAGAATTCCATGGGTGTTCGATTCATCACAATGTAACTAGATTATTGACTCTAGTGCAAGTGGGAGACTGTTGGAAATATGCCCTAGAGGCAATAATAAAAGCATTATTATTATATTTCCTTGTTCATGATAATTGTCTTTACTCATGCTATAATTGTGTTATCCGGAAATCGTAATACATGTGTGAATAATAGACACCAACATGTCCCTGGTAAGCCTCTAGTTGACTAGCTCGTTGATCAACACATAGTCACGGTTTCCTGACTATGGACATTGGATGTCATTGATAACGGGATCACATCATTAGGAGAATGATGTGATGGACAAGACCCAATCCTAAACATAGCATAAGATCGTATGGTTCGTTTGCTAGAGTTTTCCCATGTCAAGTATCCTTTCCTTAGACCATGAGATCGTGTAACTCCCGGATACCGTAGGAGTGCTTTGGGTGTGCCAAACGTCACAACGTAACTGGGTGACTATAAAGGTATACTACGGGTATCTCCGAAAGTGTCTGTTGGGTTGACACAGATCAAGATTGGGATTTGTCACTCCGTATGACGGAGAGGTATCACTGGGCCCACTCGGTAATGCATCATCATAATGAGCTCAAAGTGACCAAGTGTCTGGTCACTGGATCATGCATTACGGTACGAGTAAAGTGACTTGCCGGTAACGAGATTGAACGAGGTATTGGGATACCGACGATCAGATCTCGGGCAAGTAACATACCGATTGACAAAGGGAATTGTATACGGGATTGCTTGAATCCTTGACATCGTGGTTCATCCGATGAGATCATCATGGAGCATGTGGGAGCCAACATGGGTATCCAGATCCCGCTATTGGTTATTGACCCGAGAGTCGTCTCGGTCATGTCTGCATGTCTCCCGAACCCGTAGGGTCTACACACTTAAGGTTCAGTGACGCTAGGGTTGTGAAGATATGTATATGCAGTAACCCGAATGTTGTTCGGAGTCCCGGATGAGATCCCGGACGTCACGAGGAGTTTCAGGATGGTCCGGAGATAAAGAATTATATATAGGAAGTGCTGTTTCGGCCATCGGGACAAGTTTCGGGGTCACCGGTATTGTACGGGGACCACCGGAAGGGTCGCGGGGGTCCACCGGGTGGGGCCACCCATCCCGGAGGGCCCCATGGGCCAAAGTGGGGAGGGAAACCAGCCCATAGTGGGCTGGTGCACCCCCCTAGGCCCACCCATGCGCCTAGGGTTGAAACCCTAGGGGCGGGGGGGCGCCCCACCTTGCCTTGGGGGCCGCTCCAGCCCTGGCCGCCGCCCCCTAGGAGATCCAATCTCCTAGGGCCGGCGCCCCCCCTAGGGGAGCCTATATATATGAGGGGGAGGGAGGGGGCAGTGGCACCCTAAGTCTTGGCGCCTCCCTCTCCCCTGCTGCACCTCTCTCTCTCGTAGTATAAGGCGAAGCCCTGCTACTGTGACGCCCTGCATCCACCACCATGCCGTCGTGCTGCTGGATCTTCATCAACCTCTACTTCCCCCTTGCTGGATCAAGAAGGAGGAGACGTCACGCTAACTGTACGTGTGTTGAACACGGAGGTGCCATCCGTTCAGTGCTAGGATCTCCGGTGATTTGGATCACGTCGTGTACGACTACCTCATCCCCGTTCCTTGAATGCTTCCGCTCGCGATCTAGAAAGGTATGTAGATGCATCCGATCACTCGTTGCTAGATGAACTCATAGATGGATCTTGGTCAAACCGTAGGAAAACAATTTGTTTTCTGCAATGTTCCCCAACACAGGTTGGGCTTAAACCCGATCTAAGAGAAATTAATTCTCCCCAAGTCACCCACCACGTTGCCGTGGTAGAGGCGCAGTGCGGCGACCCTTCATCTATTTTAAGGACTAGTTACGTCTGAATTCCCGACTCCTCCAAGCCGGATACCCGCGGAGAGGAGGATGTAACTCAAGACTGAGCTTAGGATCAGGCAACGGGCTAGATTCGTTGGACAACATCCAAGAATCCAAACTTTAGAGTTCCGAAACTCTTCGGCCTCCGAATCTTGGATTGGGTGAGGTTTCAGATTCAACGACACCCGCCCACCCGAACATAGGCGATCTCTCCCAAATCAGGCAGAGGCCCGAGGAAACAGTACATCATTACTGGGCCAGATTCCTCCTGGTTATGAACAGGATAAAGGATTGCCGCGAGGGAGACGCAATCTCAATTTTCTGCAGTAATTGCACGGACGAGGGAATCCTTAATGCCGTAAGTCGTCGTGATATTACACGCTTTGCTGACTTGGTGTCCATAGTACAAAAATACTGTGCGATGGAAAGCGCCTGGAAAACCGAAATAAAATTTTGGGATAATCCGGCCTTGAATAGTAATCCCGTCCGAACTAAGAGGGTGCATCATCATAGGACACTCGGGATAAACACCAAAAAGCCAAAACCCTCTACAGGGCATGGAACCGTACTGGAAAGGTGGCTTGATGGACCCTATAGAATCCACAGTATAGAGGATGCCACACCAACTCACAGCCTTAGAGCATGTTGGATACTCCGGCAGGTGGCCAAAATTGGCGAGGACCTCTTAATTCTGGAGGCCGCAGAAAGCCAACCCGAGGACACCAGTACCGTTCTCACAGTCTTCGAGACTTTCGCATCAAACAGTATGCGAAAAAGAACACTCCGCAACCTCGCTGAAGTCTATCAAGTTGCAACAATAAATCCATGGAGCAACACTGCTATTACCTTCAACGCAAGTGATGAACCAAGATTCCGAACAGCCCGAGCACCAGCCGCATTGGTCCTCAGTCCCATAGTGGACGACTTTCGCCTCACCAAAGTGCTCATGGATGGAGGCAGCGGACTGAACCTCATTTATGAGGAAACCCTTCAAAAAATGGAAAGAGACTGGAACCGCATCGAGCGAAGCAGCACAACCTTTAGAGGAATAATCCCCAGTCGGGAAGCGCGCTGCACAGGAAAAATCACACTAGATGTGGTGTTCGGCACGCCGGATAATTACAGGTCCGAAGAAGTCACATTTCAGGTGGCCCCGTTCAAAAGCGGATATCACGCTTTACTGGGACGGGAAGCATTCTCAATCTTCCAAGCAATACCCCATTACGGGTACATGAAGCTTAAGATGCCCGGGCCGAACGGAATTATCACTCTAGCTAGTGATCCGGACGTAGCACTCCGCGCCGAAAACAAGACGGCCGCATTAGCCCTTGAGGCACTATCCGAAGCCTTAGCGGCCGAGGAACTGACTGCGCTGCGCTCCATGGTTAATAGGGATGATGTGATACTCGATAAGAGATCCAAATCCACATCCGTCAAGCCAGCTGACGAAATAGTCAAATTCCAGGTCCATCCAACGGACCCCAATAAAACAGCTTCCATCGGGGCACGACTGAACCCTGATGTAGACGCCGCACTGCGAGAGTTCCTACGAGAGAACTGGGACATTTTCGCCTGGCACCCTTCAGACATGCCAGGGATCGCACGCAGGCTGGCCAAACATAGCTAAATATCCTAAAAGGATTCAAACCCGTCAAACAAGCCCTTCGGCATTTTTCCGAACCCAAGAGACAGGCTATGGGAGAGGAGCTAGCCAAGCTATTGGAGGCCGGATTCATTAGAGACATAAAACATCCAGACTGGCTAGCAAACTTGGTGATGGTACCAAAGAAGGACAAATCCTGGTGCCTGTGTGTCGATTTTAAAGACCTCAACAAGGCTTGCCCAAAGGATCCCTTCCCCCTCCCCCGTATTGATCAAATTATCGATGCCACCGCAGGACACGACTCGTTGTGTTTCCTCGACGCATACTCCGGATACCATCAAATCAAGATGGCAGAATCAGACCAAGCCGCAACAACATTCATCACACCATACGACCCATTCTGCTTCAACACAATGCCCTTCGGGCTGAAAAACACCGGCGCAACCTATCAGCGCATGATCCAGACATGTCTGGCAAATCAGATCGGCAAAACAGTGGAGGCGTATGTTGATGATGTGGTTGTCAAATCAAGACATGTCGAATCTCTAGTAGACGACTTGAGGCTTATATTCGATAACCTCCGAAAATAGGACATCAAGCTCAACCCGAAAAATGCGTCTTCGGCGTTCCAGCCGGAAAGCTCTTGGGCTTCATTGTATCCGGTAGAGGAATTGAAGCAAATCCAGCCAAGATCCGAGCTTTGTCACAATTGGATATCCCTAAGGACCTCAAACAAATACAAAAATTAACCGGATGCGTGGCGGCTTTAAGCCGCTTCATCTCCCGCTTGGGAGAAAAGGCACTACCCCTCTATCGCCTCCTTCGGCGCACCGAACACTTCGAGTGGACGGAGGCCGCCACGGCCAGACTTGATGAAATAAAAGCCATATTGGCAACAAACCCAGTCCTGGCCGCGCCAAACACCGGCGAACCAATGTTATTGTACATTGCAGCAACACATCAACTTGTCAGCGCAGTGCTCGTTGTCGAGCGGGAAACGGATGGACACAAATTCCCCCTTCAAAGGCCGGTCTACTACGTATCCACTGTCCTCACTCCATGCAAATCACGGTACCCGCATTATCAAAAGATTGCATACGCGGTATTCATGGCATCCCGGAAGCTACGACAATACTTTCAAGAGTGTTCCATAACAGTAGCCTCGGAAGTACCACTCAATGATATTATCAACAACCGCGACGCAACGGGCCGGATTGCAAAATGGGCCATCGAGCTTCTCCCGTTCGATATAACCTATAAGCCACGTCGAGCTATTAAATCGCAAGTTTTGGCCGACTTTGTCGCAGAATGGACGGAGGCCGAGCTCCCTAAAGAGTACAGCACATATTCAAACTGGATTATGCATTTCGACGGCTCCAAAATGTTGGCCGGACTGGGGGCTGGCTTCGTCCTGACGTCCCCCACAGGAGACACAGTCCAATATGTGCTCCAAATCATGTACATGGATTCCAACAATGTAGCCGAATATGAGGCCCTCCTACATGGTCTCTGGATAGCAGTATCCATGGGTATCCAGTGCCTAGAGGTACGCGGGGATTCAAACCTCGCGATATCCCAAATAAATGGAGACTTCGACGCCAAGGACCCAAAAATGGCAGCTTACCGCAACGCCATCCTAAAAATGTCAGCTCGGTTCGAAGGGCTGGAGTTTCACCATATAGCCCGAGAAAACAATCAAGCAACGGACGTCCTGGCATGCATCGGAGCAAAACGTGATGCAGTCCCCCCAACATCTTTTTGGGAAGATTGTTCAAGCCATCCGTAGCATGGGAGGGGGAACCCGCAAATAACAGCCCAGACCTAGCCGCACCACTCGACGCCGAACAATCTGACACAATTGGAGGCTCTGCCAATGAAATTACACCTTCAGCCCACGTAATAATGGCGGTCATCGCCCCGTGGACAGAACCATTCCTAGCCTACCTTACTAGGCAGGAACTCCCGGAGGACCAAAACGAGGCCCGCTGCATAGTGCGGCGATCTAAAGCCTATAGAGTCCATGAGGGAGAGCTTTATAAGAAAAGCACTACCGGAGTCCTTCAAAGGTGCATCTCCGAAGAGGAAGGGCGGAACCTTCTGGCTGAAATTCATGCCGGACTCGGTGGTCACCATGCCGTTGCTCGGTCCCTTGTTAGCAAGGCTTTCCGTACAGGCTTTTATTGGCCGATGGCCCGAGCAGACGCTCAGGACCTAGTCCAGCGATGCGCTGGTTGCCAACTTTTTGCCAACCAAAGCCATATGCCACCCACCGCACTCCAAACTATACCCATCACCTGGCCTTTTGCGGTCTGGGGGCTTGACATGGTCGGACCCCTTAAAGGTGGGACCGATAGGAAAAAATACTTACTGGTCATGGTGGATAAATTCACCAAATGGATAGAAGCCAAGCCTGTTAAAACGGCCGAATCCGGACCTGTGATAGACTTCATATCCGGGGTTGTACACCGTTATGGCGTCCCCCACAGCATCATAACCGATAACGGTACAAACTTTACCGCCGACGAGGTAAAACTCTAGTGCAATAACATGGGCATCAAGCTCGATTATGCTTCCGTCTATCACCCACAAACCAACGGCCAGGTCGAACGTGCAAATGGTCTTATCATGAGTGGCATTAAACCCAGACTGGTGCGGTCCCTCAAGGAATCTAACATGCACTGGGTAGAGGAGCTCGACTCCATGCTATGGGGGCTGTGGACCATGCCAAATCGCACCACCGGATACACACCATTTTTTATGGTGTACGGCGCAGAGGCAGTTCTGCCCTGCGACATAATTCATGACTCACCTAGAGTGCGCATGTACGAAGAAAGAGAAGCCGAGCTCGATCGGCAGGACAACTTGGATGACCTGGAGGAGGAGTGTGACGTGGCAAAAGCCTGTTCCGCATTTTATCAACAGCAGGCCCAAAGATATCAAAGCAGAGAAGTACGGGCCAAAAATTACAATGTTGGCGAACTAGTTCTATGCCTGCCGGATAAGAAAAAGGACAAACTCAAGCCCAAGTGGGAAGGTCCATTCATAATCGACCAAGTCCTGACTGGCGGGGCGTACCGCCTGCGAGATGCGTCGGATAGCCGACTCGAACCGAACCCGTGGAACGCCACCCGTCTCCGAAGATTCTATGCCTAGCGCCGGACTCTGTGTTCGTCTCCTTCCTCTGTCCATTTTTTGCATTTTTCTGTCTTACATTTCTCTCCTTCCCCTCTTTTCTTTTATAGCACTTAAAGGCTCATCTAGTGATGCACCACTCGTGCTCATTAAACCTGGGGGCTTCTTTAACAGAAGCTTATTTATACGGGCTTCACGCCCAACACATGCGTCAAACTTCCGCATGTACCTTTTTCTTCACCATTATATGCATCGATATGACTTAAGTTTTGGCCAAGCTGGGTTGCCTGGCTCCTGTGCTTACCCCTACGTTCCCGATTGTTCGGCTAGGCGGTAAAGGGAGCACCTCTGCGATTGTTACTACCGGGTCAGCCGGATGTGTACCTCAGACTGGGTGAAGCCGAAAGCTAGCGTTCTTAAGGGAATATTCGGTCGGTGAGATAAAAGGTGATCTTTTTACTCATTTTATGCGCCCCCAGATGCTTTTTCTGCGTCTTTTTTACGCAGTCCGGACATGCACTTTAGGGCATGCCTCCCAGCGAAAGGAACCCCTAACGGAACTATTCTCTCTGGAAGATGTTTCTTACTAACCATGTAATATAACATAACTAGTTGGGCACTTGTCTGATAAAGCACTAATGACCCCTACGCCTGGTCTCCACGCATACCACGGTTCTTATATAACCGCTATGGTATTCGGACACACTCCGGACCGTCGGGTCCCGAGGTTGAAGCGAAAAGGTCGGCAACGACAAACGATCTACAATCCGGCTAGAAGGCATTACACATGTCAATTCAAAATTACATAGTCATTCTGACTGATTGTATTCCTCTTCTATACCATCTAACAGGCTGTCTAATTTACAGTCCTGCTGGGAATACTTCATGGCCAACTCTACTTGGCCGTATACTAAGCTCACAGGGATCTCCTTCCCGTCAGGCCCCACTGGTCCGACCTCGGCCATGTGGTTTGGGTCAGACTTCGTAGAACGGGTCTTCACCATGGCCCAGGCTTCCCTAGCGCCTTGTCGGCAGGCCAATATCTTCCACAACCGGAAGCGCCGCCGAGCTCCCTTCAGCTTCTCCGCAAGCTCTCCAAGGCCCTCGGGCATGGAGTGGGCAGGCCATAAGGCTTGGGCAACACCTTGCATCGCCTGCCGAATTCGCTCGTGCAGTTGCATGAGTTCGGGAAGAAGGTCACCCGTAGAACCGGTCACCTCCTCTGCAGGACGACCTGTGAGCATACCTACAGACATTACTCTGTTAGTCGACTTCCTCGCCGAACTCTTTTTTTTCAAAGTTCGTTCAAGCACTTACTGAATATGCCGCGTTGAAGCCGCTGATTCTCCCTCGTGGAGTCCGACAGCTGGCCACAAACATCTTTAAGTTCGACGTCCAGCCTGGTGTTGGCATCCTGAAGATCATTCTTCTCTCGCCTCACCTTTGTCAACGTACTCTCACCGGCCTTTAGCCGGCGTAAGAGTTGTTGCTTTTCCGGATCGAGTCCGGCGCCATCTGCAACATGATTTGTCAGATTTGCACCCACACCGCACAATACTAATCTTTCGACGCGTATCTTACCTAAGGGGGTCTCTTTGGGCTCCCCTGCTGCGGCTAGTGTGGCCTCTAGTTGGGCCTTGCACTTTTCCAGCTTCTGGGACTGTACGGTATTCTTCTCTGTAAGAACCTGCTTATTAAATGATCCTCAAATCAGTTGCTCTAACTGTTTCAAGTCTCGGGGGCTACTGGTATATCTATATTTGACCAAAATTTTCTTACCCGTATGTCTTTTACATACTGCTCCGTGGCTCTGGCTAAACCATTTTGAGCGGCACGGAGGTACGCATCTCCCGAATTAAAGGCATCTAAAGCCTCTTGGGAGAAACAAGCGTCGCGTAGAACTGTCCGGCGACGCCTATGGTTCATGGCACTCTCCACTTCAGAATTTGTGGCAGACAGCCTGTCCGCATCCTCTGTGGGAGGAGCGTCCAGTGCGCGCCTTGTGCTCGCCTCCGCTTCCTGGCCGGACGTTGGAGCCTGGCTGGTGGGGGCACGATTGGCAACCTCTCCGGATGTAGTTCGGCGAGGTCTCTTCGTTCTGAAGATAGCACGAACGTTAATATGCCCTGAAAGAATAACACCAGGGAAACAGAGGGTGCGCTATACCTTTGCGCCGGCATCTCAGTCCGGACTGCATTCCTTTTTGCCCCACGGGGTTCTGCGGCCCCTCGTTGGCTAGCCGCCGCAGGTTCGGCCTCCTGCCTCGGAAATCTCCCCTGCAAAACACGGTTGTCGTCAGAAACACCGGAATATGTGAGAGTGGAATCTCTCTCAAGGGAATGTGACTCCGGTTTCTGTCACCTGGGAGGCCGGGATTAACCCTGGGTAATCCGCCGTAATGTCTACCAAGGTATTGTCCTTGCTTAGCTGATGGAACACCCCGTCGATAAGCTCCACCGATATGTCCGGATCCTCTTCGGAGTCCGGATTGAGGGACCGTTCTGGGTCCTCGGGCTGTGGAGGGCGGCTGCTTATATCCTTTACCTCCTGTCGCAGTCCCTGCATTGAAGTTGTTAGACTACCTATCTAACCATGGGAGTATAAAACAAACAGGCAAGCGCAATTGTTCACTTACCCAACTTGGTGGATCATACATACTGAATCCGGCCCCCGGGTTGACGCGGAGGAATTCCTCCTTTTCTCCCTTGTACAAAGAGGATAAGATCTTTACTAAGGCGGCGGCTGAGGCCGGCCCCTTACGACCGTAACGTGTGGCGTCATCCTCCCCGTTGAAATCCCACATGGGGTGGCCTCTATATTGAAGCGGCTGCACCCCCCGCATAATGCATGTGGCCATGACTCCAATCATGGTTAGTCCGGAATGAGCCGACAGTCTTATCCGGCCCATCAGGTAAAGGACGTCTCTGTCGCTTTCTCTCTGAGAGCTCCACGGACGCCAGCTCAAGCGTTTCTTCAATGGAGCACTGTTGAACTCAGGGAGACCGACCCGGATAGGGCCCGGTAGCGGGACGTCATCTATGTAAAACCATTCTGAAGGCCAGTCCTCGGATGCCTTCTTTGGGGTTCCGGATAGGTATCTGGTCCCGGCGATGCGCCATACTTCGGCTCCGCCCACTTGGTATATAGACCCCTCTCGAGAACGGGGCACCAGGAAGAATAACCTCTTCCACAGCTCGAAATGAGCCTCAACGCCTAAAAATAGCTCGCAAAGGGCGACGAAACCCGCAATATGCAATACGGAGGCGGGCGTGAGATTGTGCAGCTGGAGGCCGTAGAACTCCAGAAGCCCGCGGAGAAATGGATGAATTGGAAATCCCAGTCCCCTTATTAGATAGGGGACGAGGCACACCCGCTCTCCTTTAGAAGGATTGGGGGTGCTCTCCGCTTGTTTTCCGCCATTGTAGGTGGCGAGACCGGCTCGGACCGAGACCATGTATGCCTGAGGGAGAAATCCCTTGGCCTGAAGCGACACTAACTCGCTATGCGGGATGGTGCAACTCTCCCAGTCCCCGGGTTTGGGACCGGAGGGGCGAGGGGAGGAGCTGCGACGGCTGGTCATGTTGGAATGGACCTTTGCTGGAAGCGCTCTAATGATAACTCGCGGAAAGGAGAAGATGTGGTTTGGACCTAAATCCCTATCCCGTTAAATAGGCGGCTCGTTTATACGGCTAGGGGTGTGGATGTAAAAACGCCCCGGCTTTTCGCATTCGTTTGACACGTGGAAGACAACCATTAATGGGCGTGGAAGCCGAGGAGCACTACATTACAAAAATTGGACATTATTCCTACAGGTACACAAGATTTGGAGAAGAACCCACCTTGCAATGCCGAACAATCTGCGCGCCGGACTCATCGTCATTGAAGCCTGGTTCGAGGTCTACTGAGGGAGTCCTGGATTAGGGGGTGTTTGGGTAGCCGGACTATACCTTCAGCCGGACTCCTGGACTATGAAGATACAAGATTGAAGACTTCGTCCCGTGTCCGGATGGGACTTTCCTTGGCATGGAAGGCAAGCTTGGTGATGCGGATATTCAAGATCTCCTACCATTGTAACCGACTCTATGTGGCCCTAACCCTATCCGGTGTCTATATAAACCGGAGGGTTGTAGTCCGTAGGCAATCAACTCCATATACAACAATCATACCATAGGCTAGCTTCTAGGGTTTAGCCTCCTTGATCTCGTGGTAGATCTACTCTTGTACTACCCATATCATCAATATTAATCAAGCAGGACGTAGGGTTTTACCTCCATCAAGAGGGCCCGAACCTGGGTAAAACATCGTGTTCCCTGCCTCCTGTTACCATCCGGCCTAGACGCACAGTTCGGGACCCACTACCCGAGATCCGCAGGTTTTGACATCGACAGTGACCAATGTCTTCAGCAGTGATGGGATTAGCTGCTGGAAAGTCTTCAGCTTCATGAGCCTCTGTGAAAGCAGGCTCATGGACAGTCAGTTGACGTTTTTGCGGTTCAGCGTCAGGGTGAACCATGGAGATGGGTTCAACAATCAAGGGCTCTGTGGGAGCAGCCCATTCCTTCTTGGTCTTCCTTTTCTTCTTGGAGGGGGCAGTAGCAGAGGCTTCAGGATGTTTCCTCTTCCTGGCTTCAGCCTCAGCAGTCCTCGTCTTCTTCAGCTCTGAAGCGGTTGACCGGGCCTTTGGCTTCGAGCTAGTCATGCTAGTTAGGAAGACAATGGGATCTGCTTCCTGCCTTGGTGCGTTGGGTTTGGCCACAGTGGGCTTCTTCTTCTGCTTAGCAGCCATCCTGGGATCAATGCCCGGACGCCCAAGGGCCTTGCGCTTCTCAGCCTCGTTGTAGCCTTGCACACACTTGTCAGCCAGGCTCTTCATGCGCTCCCGAGAACCCTGAGCTTCTGCGCGTTTCTTGAGAAAGGCTTCTTTGAGCTCGTGCAGCATAATCTTGAAGTTTTTCACCTCTTGCACGCTGAGCTTGACCATATGCTTCTTGAACTGAGCCTTTTCATAGTCAATCTTTTGCTTCAGTTCGACGATGCGCTGAGCGAGAGCTAGCTCTGAAGCAATGGCGCCATGGAAGGCGACACTGAAGCCAATGGGTAGTTGCAGATCTTCGAAGCTGATGTTGGGCGTGTCAAACCACTCATCAATGAAGTTGTGGATGATTGTCACGTCAAAGAGAGGCAGATCATTGAAGATTTCTGCTTCTTCTTTGCTCTTGATGAGTTGCTCAAGAGCGTCATCTGCAAGATCTTCATCACTGGACAGATCAATGGCATCGTTGCGCAGAATGGCAGTAGCTGTCAGCTCTTGGCCGGTGTGTGGTAGAGGCATCTTGAACTTCTGGGGCTTGGAGATGCGTGACAAATCTTCAGACTGCACACTGTCTTCAGGAGGTGCAGTTGCCAATGGCTTCGCTCGTGAGATTTTTGGTGCAGAGGCAGGCTTGGAAGCTTTTGGCTGCTTCAGTTTCTTTGGCTTCGGCGCTGCAGGCGCTTCATCTGAGTTAGCGTCATCTGCAGGCTCATTTACGGCAGTCCCTTGAACCACTATATGGGTGATGAGACCTTCAAGGTTGTAGAAGGGCCCAAGAAGATTGGGTTCAGCTTCGCGAGTTCCATCGGCACGGGGAGCAGAGGGACCAGGGTTGAAGTCTAATTCCAAAGACTTCTTGTTCTGCTTCGCTGAGTTCTGGGCAAACTGGAAGTTGCCATTAAACAGATTGTCGTCACGACACCATAGCAGTGACGATGGGTTAGCATCCGCAGGCTGTGGTCCATGGACCATGCAGGGATAGAAGCCTTGTTCAATGGCTTCATCTCTGGTCCTGGATTGAAGATTTTTGTAGAGAATGTCTCCCCATGGTCGCTTAATGGCATTCTTTTCAGCATATTCCTTCATCACAAATCTGTACTTGAACCATTGTTCTGCCCAATAGCGTCGAATCCATTGGATTCATGTCTTGCGCTGATTGTAATCCTCTTCAGGATCTGTCTTGTACAACTCTGAGAGGTCATCGGGCAGATCTCTTGATGTTTCTCCTCGATGCTTTCTGCCACCCTTCCTTGCTGATTTCTCTAAAGCCATGAACTTTAAACTGAAAGGCTTCAATACGTTCAAAGGCTTCAAAGGTTTTCGCTTGCTGGACAAATAGGAACTGGCTTCGGGAGAATTTATGTGATGCTGTAAGTATTCTGCAAATGAATGCAGACTATGAGAACCAAGGGATTCTCCCACGGACATGTACCTGTGACAGCATTAAGGTGCGAGGGAAGGGGAAGAGGTCATATGCATTCTCAGAAGATTTTGAAGATAAATCAGTTTAGAAGACATTGACCTCATCGTGCGAAGACATTCACTCATAGATAAGGAGTTGGTTCCAGATTTGTACGAATCCATGGATCAGTACAAGTGAGGAATCTAACTACTTTGTGAAATACAAGTGAATATACTAGGCATATTATGAGATGCAGTATGTAAGAGATCCAACTTGTGTGAACAGAAACTGCTTGTGGTAGAAAGTGATGAAGCTATAGGATCAAGGGGCTATAAAAAGGAAGTTTTATTTACCACACGAAGAACTGCTAGACGGAGTGGAAGAGGAGGCCGAGCAGTTCGATCGTCCGTGCCCTAACTTGGCGACGGAGGACACCTACGGCGACGGCGGAGAAGACGATGTCCGCGGTCGGCGTGAAGACGACATCGGAGAGGTTGCGGCAGCGAAGTGCTTCGTCGTCGGTGTCGTCGAGGGCTAGCGGTGGCGCTAGGGTTCGTGCGAGAGTGGAAGAAGAGATAATGACTGCTGTGAGGTGTGTATTTATAGGTACAGGGGCGGCACTGCGTTATTACACAGGTGCCCCTGGCGATTCACATCTGAGGAACACGTGGCCATCATGCAGCATATCGGGGGTTGTTCCACGTCCCACGCACGCCTGGATTGTCGGGTGGTCGTTCCCACTTCTCCGGGTTTCAGGTGAAGGAATGAGCATTGAAAATGGTCTTAATGTTTGTCTCTGTATCTTCTGCTGACAAGGACGCAGAGAAGACATTCGACAGTTTCAATAGAATGCATATGACTTGGAGAGATAGAGTTTGAGATAGAAAGCATAGAGAGGTTAGGGTCCGATCACATTCACTTAGTTCAAAAGATTCGACAAGAAGACATAGCTATAAGTGAATGCTGTAGAGGACAAAACACTAGTATATATATATATTCAACATAGTGAAGATAAACATGAAGACATGTTGAGACTTAAGCCAAACCAAATGTGAAGACATAGCAAATGTAACGCCATGAGTGAAACACTTCGAACAGAACCTTTGGTGGTGGCGTTGCCCACCGTATAGGAAGTATTAGACCCAGACACGGCGCACAATTATCGTGGCGCTCCGAAGTCAAATTCCACATTAATGTATTCACACTTAGAATGTATGTCTTCATTGATTGAAGATATACTTTACTTCGTGTGTTGCAAATCTAAGTCATCAATCTGCATAAGTGTTAGGATGTGTGCCTGATCACAGGACATTTGAAGATTCCAAGATATTTAGCTCACACCGTAACTTGCAAAATCTCTTCTCGTCCAAGGGCTTGGTGAAGATATCTGCCAATTGCTCTTCAGTGTTGACGTGTATGATATCAATATCTTCCTTCACAACATGATCTCTGAGAAAGTGATGACGAATTTCAATGTGCTTTGTCTTCGAGTGCTGAATTGGGTTGTTGGCAATCTTGATGGCGCTTTCGTTGTCGCAGTAGAGTGGCACTTGCTTCAGATGAATGCCATAGTCCTTGAGTGTTTGCTTCATCCACAGAAGCTAAGCACAGCAAGATCCAGCAGCAATGTATTCAGATTCAGCAGTGGAGAGAGATACACAGTTCTGCTTCTTTGAAGACCAACATACAAGTGATCGTCCCAGAAAGTGACATGTGCCTAATGTAGACTTGCGATCCACTTTGTCACCAGCATAATCAGCATCCGAGTATCCAACCAGATCAAACTCTGAGCCCTTTGGATACCATAATCCTAGAGTTGGAGTGTGAGCCAAATATCGAAGAATTCGCTTCACAGCTAAGTGATGCGACTCCTTTGGTGCCGCTTGGAATCGAGCACACATGCAAACACTAAGCATAATATCTGGCCTAGATGCACATAGATAAAGTAAAGAACCAATCATGGAGCGGTATACCTTTTGATTGAACTCTTTACCATTGTCGTCGGGACCCAGATGATGTTTGGCTGGCATTGGCGTCGTGAAGCCTTTGCAGTCTTGCATACCGAACTTCTTCAGGCAATCTTTGAGATACTTCTCTTGAGATATGAAGATGCCGTTGCATTGCTGTCATATTTGAAGACCGAGGAAGAACTTAAGCTCTCCCATCATGGACATCTGATATTGCTCTTGCATCATATATCCAAACTCTTCACTGTACTTCTGATTGGTGCAGCCAAAGATGATGTCATCCACATATATTTGGCACACAAACAGTTCACCATCATATGTCTTTGTGAAGAGAGTGGGATCGAGGGAACCAGGTATGAAGCCTTTGCTCTTCAGGAAGTATTTGAGTGTGTCATACCAAGCCCGAGGGGCTTGTTTGAGGCCATACAGTGCCTTGTTGAGCTTGTATACCATGTCAGGATGTTTTGGATCTTCAAAGCCAGGCGGTTGTGCAACATACACTTCTTCTTCAATCTTGCCATTGAGAAAGGCGCTCTTCACATCCATTTGATATAGAAGTATGTTATGATGGTTTGCATAGGCTAGCAGTATGCGTATGGCTTCCAGTCTAGCCACAGGAGCAAATGTTTCATCGAAGTCAATGCCTTCCACTTGAGTATATCCTTGAGCAACAAGACGAGCTTTGTTTCTGACAACTTGACCATGCTCATCTTGCTTGTTGCGGTATATCCATTTGGTGCCTATTATGTTGTGCTTCCGAGGATCAGGACGCTTAACCAGTTCCCATACATTATTTAGCTCAAACTATTGAAGCTCTTCTTGCATAGCTTGAATCCATTCAAGTTCCATGAAGGCTTCTTCAACTTTCTTGGGTTCTGTTATTGAGACGAATGCGAAGTGCCCACAGAAATTTGCTAGCTGAGTTGCCCTTGAACAAGTGAGCGGACCAGGGGCATTGATGCTATCAATTATTCTCTCAATCTGCACTTCATTGGCAACACGAGGATGTACAGGGCGAAGGTTTTGCTCTTGCCGATCATTGTCATTGTTAGTGGGATTGTCTTCAGGCTGAGCATTGTCTTCAGGTTGATCAGGTGCGGAGATGATAAGTTCCTCTTCAGGTTGAGCTTTAGAGGGTATGATTTCTCCAGTTCCCATAAGCTTGATTGATTCGCTGGATGGAACTTCATCTAGCACATTTGGGAGATGCTCTCTTTGTGAACCGTTAGTCTCATCAAACCGCACATCCACTGTTTCAACCACTTTATAATGAAAGAGATTGAAGACTCTGTAGGAGTGTGAATCCTTTCCATATCCAAGCATAAAACCCTCATGTGCTTTTGGTGCAAATTTTGAAGTGTGATGTGGATCCTTGATCCAGCACCTGGCTCCAAATACTCTGAAGTAACTGACATTTGGCTTCTTGCCAGTAAGGAGCTCATAAGATGTCTTGTTCAGAAGCTTGTGAAGATAAACACGATTGATTGTATGGCATGCAGTATCAATGGCTTCAGGCCAGAATTTTCTTGGAGTCTTGTATTCATCAAGCATCGTTCGGGCCATCTCAATGAGTGTTCTGTTCTTGCGTTCGACGACGCCATTCTGCTGTGGCGTGTACGGAGCTGAGAATTCATGTGTGATGCCCAAAGTATCAAGATATGTATCAAGGCCAATGTTCTTGAATTCAGTGCCATTGTCACTTCTGATGTGCTTTATCTTGGCGCCATAGTTGTTCATTGCTCGATTGGCGAAGCGTCTGAAGACATCCTGCACTTCAGTCTTGTAGAGGATTATGTGCACCCAAGTATATCTAGAATAATCATCAACAATGACAAAGCCATAGAGACAAGCAGTAGTAGTAAGAGTTGAGTAATGAGTGGGACCGAAAAGATCCATGTGAAGCAGTTCGAAGGGTCGAGTGGTTGTCATGATTGTCTTCGAGGGATGTTTGGCCCTCGTCATCTTTCCTGCTTCACAGGCACTGCATAAGTGATCTTTCTTGAACTTGACGCCCTAGATGCCTATGACATGCTTCTTCTTTGCAAGGGTGTGGAGGTTCCTCATGCCAGCATGCCCTAGCCTCCGATGCTAGAGCCAGCATTCTGAAGCTTTTGCTAGAAGACATACGACAAGCTGTGGTCCTGCTGAGAAATCTACCACATACAAATCATCTTTCCGATACCCTTACTTTTAACAGTGTCAGCACATGTGATGTGACTCTTGTCGGATGGACGTAGGGTTGAGTCCATAAGTAGGCTTCTTTTGCCAGTCATGTGATTGGTACACCCACTATCAATAATCCATTCTGAAGACGCTGGTGTCGTACCCTACAGTGCAGTTAGGGGGATAGGCTTCACGAAGAGAATTGTGAAGCAAAACATTTGATGAACCAGTGGGTTATGAAAGCTTAGATCCAGATTAGGACTAATAGGGAGAGTAGCAAGCGATTCAGGAACGAAGTACATAGTAAGACCATTCGGGCATTTGATCTTGCGCCCTACAAGATGTTTAAGGTCCCCAGCAATAGCGTCAGACGATTTTGGTTTTCTGCTGGAGACCTTTCCCTGCAAAAGAGAGTTAAGCTTTCTTAGCCACCCACATCTTCAAGGGTGGCTTAGAAGCAATAAGTCTAAGTGCAGCATCTGAGAACTTTGGCTTTGGAGCCCTAGCAAGCAGCCTTGCAGGCGGACAATAGTACTCATAAGAATAAGTAGAATAGTTCTTGGTCTTATGAACATGGCGGTTTGATGAACCGTGCTCATATTCATAGGCCTGAGTATGGTTTCCCTGCAAAACATTTGCGTTAGTGTGACTCAAGTGAGTCCTCTGTCTGTATGAAGCATTTGGACCGTATGAAGCCTGTGGTCTGGGGTTTGTCTTCTTCACGTGTGGTGTCATGATGACATTCACAGGAAGATTCTCTAGACACTTTTTCGGAACCCAGATCTTCTTCATAGGCGGTCCATTCCTGCAGTTAGTACCAATGTACCTGGCAAACACTTCACCATTCTGATTCTTAAACAGTTTATAGTTTGCATCGAAGGATTCATCAATGACAATGGGGTTTGCACAAGTGAAGCCAGATAGAGTGGATGGATCTGCTGAAGATTCCTTTGCAGCAACCCATGTGGTTTTGGGGTACTACTCAGGTTTCTAGTAAGAGCCATCAGCATTCATTTTCCTTACGAACCCAACACCCTCTTTCCTCGGGTTTCGGTTCAAGATCTGTTTTTTGAGGACATCACATAGTGTCTGATGCCCTTTAAGACTTTTGTACATCCCTGTTTCAAGCAATGTCTTCAACCCAGCATTCTCATTAGCAATAGCAGTGGTATCCTCAGCAGAGGGGTTAGTTTCCACATCAACAGTTGAAGATATTGCAACAGTAGCAGCAGTAGAACATTCAGCAACAGAAGTAGTATTATCACGCTCAATGCATTTAAGACATGGTGGTTCAAATCCTTCCTGAGCGGAACTGATCTGTTTGGCGTGAAGTGACTCATTTTCCTTTTGAAGATCTTCATGAGCCGCTCTCAATTTCTCAAGATCTTGCTTCCTTTGAAGATAATCATAGGAAAGCTTTTCATGAGTTGTTGAGAGCGTTTCATGACGACTTTCAAGTTCCTCATACTTAACGTGAAGATTTTTTATGTCTTCAATTAAGAACTCAGAATGAGTCATTTCAGCGCCTAACAGATCATCACTTTTGTCTAACAGTTTTTGAATATGTTCCATGGCTTTCTGTTATTCAGTTGCAATTTTAGCAAGTGTTTTGTAGCTGGGTTTTGAACCACAATCAGTGTCATCGTCACTAGATGTTTGATAGTGAGTAGTGCGTGTGTTTACCTTGGCACCACGTGCCATGAAGCAGTAGGTAGGAGCGGAGTAGTCCTTGTCATTTGCATCGGTATCGGCGATGAAGTCATTGTCTTCAGTGTTGAAGATGGACTTGGCAACGTATGCTGTAGCCAGACTTGCCACGCCAGAATCGGACTCCTCCTCAGATTCCACCTCTGCCTCCTCAGAAGCGTACTCCTCCTCTGAATCCATTTCCTTGCCAACAAACGCACGTGCCTTGCCAGATGAGCTCTTCTTGTGTGATGAAGACTTTGAGGAAGACTTGGAAGAAGACTTTGAGTATTTCTTCTTCTTCTTGTCGTCAGAGTCATATTCCTTGCTCTTCTTCTTCTTTTTGTTCTCATTGTCCCACTGCGGACACTCAGAGATGAAGTGGCCAGGTTTCTTGCACTTGTGACATGTTTTCTTCTTGTAGTCATGAGCAGAAGCTTCATTATTCCTTGAGCTTGATCGGGAAGACTTTCTGAAACCTTTCTTCTTGGTGAATTTTTGGAACTTCTTCACAAGCATAGCAAGTTCCCTTCCAATGTCTTCAGGATCTTCAGAACTGCTGTCAGATTCTTCTTCAGATGAGGAGACAGCTTTTGCCTTCAAGGCACAAGTTCGCCCATAGTTTGGACCGTAGATATCTCTTTTCTCAGAAAGCTGAAACTCATGTGTTGTGAGCCTCTCAAGTATGTCAGACGGATCGAGTGTCTTGAAATCAGGACGTTCTTGAATCATCAGGGCTAGGGTGTCAAACGAACTGTCAAGTGATCTCAGTAGTGTCTTGACGACTTCATGCTTGGTGATCTCAGTAGCGCCAAGGGCTTGAAGCTCATTTGTGATGTCAGTGAGTCGATCAAACGTGAGCTGGACATTCTCATTGTCATTTCTCTTGAAGCGGTTGAAGAGGTTGCGAAGGACACTGATTCTCTGATCTCTCTGGGTTGAGACGCCTTCGTTGACTTTGGAGAGCCAGTCCTAGACTAGCTTAGATGTTTCCAAAGCACTCACGCGACCATACTGTCCTTTGGTCAGATGACCACAGATGATATTCTTGGCAGTAGAGTCCAGTTGAATGAACTTCTTGACGTCAGCAGCAGTGACACCTTCTCCAGCCTTGGGAACGCCATTCTTGACGACATACCATAGGTCGACGTTAATGGCTTCAAGATGCATGCGCATCTTATTCTTCCAGTAGGGATATTCAGTTCCATCGAAGACGGGGCACGCAGCGGAGACTTTAATTATCCCTGCAGTCGACATAGCTAAAACTCCAGGTGGTTAAACCGAATCACACAGAACAAGGGATTACCTTGCTCTGATACCAATTGAAAGTGCGTTATATCGACTAGAGGGGGGGTGAATAGGCGATTTTTATAAAAGTCTTCAAAACATGGAAGTTATGAAGACAAACGATAGAAATAAACCTATTACCATGCAGCGGATGGTAGACTACACTAAGCAAACCATAGTCAAGTATTCAATGGAGTGAAAGCACAATGACTAATAGCAGCAATGTAGTAAGGATCAGGTAGGAAGATATTATAAAGCCAAACAGAACACGCAGTCACTCAGTGAAGACAAAAGATAGTGCAATTATACAATGACTTCACAAGGACCAACAGTAAGTAAAGGGAAGGGAAGGATGAAACCAGTGACTCGTTGAAGACAATGATTTGTTGGACCAGTTCCAGTTGCTGTGACAACTGTATGTCTGGTTAGGGCGGTTAGGTATTTAAACCTGAGGACACACAGTCCCGGACACCCAGTCCTGAACACGCAGCTCAGGACACCCAGTCCTCACCGTATTCTCCTTGAGCTAAGGTCACACAGACCTCGCCCAATCACTCTGGTAAGTTTTCAAGGTAGACTCCCAAACCTTCAAAGACTTCGTTCACCGGCAATCCACAATGTCTCTTGGATGCTCAGAACGCGACACCTAACCGGCTGGAGGATTCACAGTCCTCAAGTGTAATAAGTCTTCATATCACACAGACAAGAAGACTTAAGTGATGCCTAACACTCTTAGACTCTGGGTGGTTAGGGCTTTATCCTCGCAAGGAATTCTCTCTCAAAGGCTTCGAGGTGGGTTGCTCTCCAACGACAAAAGCCGTACTCTAACTCTGAGCAGCCAACCGTTTATGGTTGTAGGGGGTGGGCTATTTATAGCCACTAGGCAACCCGACCTGATTTGTCCGAAATGACCCTGGGTCACTAAGGAACTGACACGTGTTCCAACGGTCAGATTTCAAACTCACGCAGCAGCTTTACTTGGGCTACAAGCAAAGCTGACTTGTCCGACTCTGGACAAGTTTCGTTCTCATAGTCTTCACTCGAAGACATAGGTTTTGGTTAAGCATCACTTCAGTCATTCTGACTGGTTCACTTGGACCCCACTTAACAGTATGGTGGTTCCTATGACTCAACAAAGAAGAAAAAGAACTACGAAAGATCTAAGTCTTCGAGCTCCATAGACTTCATGCGATGTCTTCTCTTGTCATAGTCTTCAATGTGAATATCTTCATATACCACCTTTGACATCAATGTCTTCATACATTTTTAGGGGTCATCTCTGGTAGGAAAACCGAATCAATGAGGGACTTCTACATGTGTTATCCTGCAATTCTCACAAACACATTAGTCCCTCAACTAGGTTTGTCGTCAATATTCCAAAACCAACTAGGGGTGGCACTAGATGCACTTACAGCACGTCATGCCTAGTACGCCCCCTCCCCACTCGGTAAGGAAGGAAGTCAACTCTCTTCCTCCTAGGATATAAAAGGGATGACGAGCGATGGAAAAAAGGAGAGAACTAGAACCGAGCGATGGAAAAAAGGAGAGAACTAGAACACACAAGGTGCCCCTCCACCTGTTGTAAGCAGAGAGCCCTTTTCCCTCTTGATACACAAGAAAATAAACACACCTCAGAACAAGGGGGATTAAACTGAAGCTAGTGGCCTGAACCTGGTTAAGCTGCCTTTGTCGTAACTCGTAATGTGATGGGGGTGTTTTAACCCCTGACCAGACAATTTAGGAGCTCGACACACCTAGATTAGAGAATGGACACATGTCCGTTGACATTTCAACCTTTCTTCTTCAGTTTAGTTGGCTTGGAGGATTAGTTAATTGGATACCCAATCTGCATATATTTTTCAAAGTCGTTGCTTCTACTTGCATCATCATATGGGCCTGAAGCGGTGTAAGTAAGGCATGGGCGTTGGATCAAAGATCAACGGCGAGAACTAAGCAAAGTGAATTGAGACAGTACTTAACTGAAGAAATAAGACAATTGCACAGATTCAGGCCCAGCTCCTAATAGGTAGGAGCTGTCGTTAGGTTTTGTACAGTATGTGAGCAAAGGAGAAAACGAGCACAATCGAACCAAAAGCAAACCCACAAGGTTATTTTGTACATTGAGTAACGTTGGCAAAAAGAAGTCGTTATACACTGAATAACTGTAAATTCCAAAATAAAGCCATAGCCTAGGATATTCATTCTACCAATTTGTGGTTACGGACTGAGAGTCCGAGAACAGTATCCGCTCCACCGGTTCACATGCCCATCGATCCACCCTTGATCAGCCGACCAGACTAGCGGCGCCTCATGTACACTCGACAAGAGACCACCGCCGCCGGCACCAAGACGCAAGCGGAGACGAGAACCGCACGGCGGACCTGCGATGAGCGCTGCTGCCTCTTGAGCCATCCGGGTGTCCTCCGCGGATTGGTCCGCACCACCTGATTGCAACAGAGAGCCAACAAGTACGTATAAGATACCAGGAGTATATATGGGCGTTTCAGAGCACTATTGATGGCTGCATATGCATCATCTCATCTCAACACACGCCCTTGGTTATCTATGTTATATTATTCAGCTCAAGCCTAGCTAGGCGAATGATGAAAGAAGCAAACGTGAAAATACTGCATGTGCAGATCAGCTTATAATTTGTACACATTGTGGCGATGAGTCGGGATAGTGGTGATGCCAAAGGCAAGAATATATCGGCTTTAGACATAATTAAACATGCATGCTCTTTAGTTTGAAGGATTCTCAAACATAGTCACGGATCCTCTTTTCGCAACGTTCTCAAAACATGCGAATGTTTGGTACCTTTTTTGTTTGAAATGATATTTGGAATCTATTGATACTAGACCTTACATCATATCAAATGAAAAAAGTGAAAAAAAAATATGCGAAGAATTTCATGTTGGTCCACCGCTGGCTGGGGTGTGGATTCTTTTCGGAAAAAGAAGATCTACTTATAAGAATCAAAATCCTGTAAAATGTCAAAATTCATTTGAATCGCAGGAGCCCTCTCTCTATACCATCGTAAACTTCATATGTGTATGTATGTGTAAAATTAGTGGTGTTTCTTGAAAGACCGGCCCTGTAACCAACATGTTCAACACATGGAATCGCCACTGAGCTTGGTGGTTTAGCAAGTTGTGCAATGGGTACGCTAGTGGTTTAAAAATCAATATATTTTAACACGTAAAAAGAGTTCTTATGTAAATTTCTCCTACCTCTGGCAACGGCAAATTTTCTTGTAAAATTTCTGACATGACCTCCGGACAGCTTGTCACAAGGTGCTTGAATCCATCGGTCTTCTTGACATCACCGAACACATCCCGCGAAGACATAAAGTCAATGCAAACGTCTTTCAGTCGCTCGCGACAATGCTGCTTCGCTAAAGTTAGGGTGGTTGCAACTGTCTGCACGTCAATGCCTCGGCATAGCTCTCCTTCACACATGGCCGCTAGCCTGTCCAACCCGTACCGATCCGCGGCAACCATCAAATGCTGCAGTGTCGTGTTCTTCCTGACATCGCGATTATCCGGCAGGGCGTCTGTGTATATAAAGTGAAGAAGCGCCTTGAATACAAACGGCTCCACGTCATCAATGTTGATGCGCTGCATATTGTTCTCTTTCATCGGACCGAAGAGCTCCGCCCTGAAGAACGGCGTCCGAGCGGCCAACACAGCTCTATGAGCCTGAAACGATTGGTCGCCCACGACGAACGTCACATCCGTGCCTTCCCCGTCCTTCAACATGTTCCCAAAGTCTTGGTGAAAGTTGGACGGCGGGATCGGGACGATGAAGGCGCTCACATCTTCGATGTGGCGCTCTTTCAAGACCGTGAAGACACATCTGATGGTGAAGCAGTCGTCTTTGAGGGCACGCAGCTTGGACTTGGGAACAAAGCCCTCGTAGCCCCAGCTCGCAACCATGGAGGTAAAGGTGTGCCGCAGGCTCGGTTGCTCAACGACTTGGCCATCCTTGCCCCATATGCTCAGAGTGTACTTGGTCATCACCTCCACCCCTGGTTGTCCTCTACGGAGACGGAGGAAGGCCGCCGGTGTGTCGGCGTGGGCACATCCGGCCTCGTTCTTCTTGAGTCCGTCGGGGTAGAACATGATGTCCCAGTCGCATCCGCCGGCGCTGAACGTGCTCGACGTGACCCAGCTGCCGGCGCCCATGCCGTCGATCAGCGAGAAGTCGGCGATCTCGAAGTTGTGTATCACGGTGTCGCCCTCCGTGTAACATCGTGACCACGTCTCGGGCGCGTAGAGTTTCGCCGGAGAAGAACCTATGATGTTTCCCATGGCGAAGGGCAGGAGGTCGATCGAGCTGGGCAACGATCGTATCATATACGCGTCGGCCGGAATAAACTTGTAGGCTAAGCCAGAAGAGTTAAGAGTCCGCGTCCGGTACGTACTACAAGTGATGGAAAACATACCACCTTCCAAAGATGGTTGCCCGACAAACAACGTCGGGATTGGAAGGCCTCGCCAGGAGACCTCGGCGTCAAATAGTTGAGGAAGTGGGGAGCCTCTATTTGTCAATTAACTGAAAAAACGAGTGCATCACTCACTTCAGATCTTCATACAACCACGCAGAATAGATCGTTCTACTGTTCATCGTCTTCCTTCCTTCCTTCTTCTTCCTCCCGATCCACCAG
>NC_057797.1:717766820-717775775 GCF_018294505.1 Triticum aestivum | reverse complement strand
CAACACTTTTCAATTAGGGGAACATTTTTTAAATGCATAAGTGATTTTTAAAATTTTAAATTGGATAAACACCTCATTGCATTTTTAGAAAATGTTCACTATGTATAAAAAAAGTTCATTATGTTTAAAAATCCATTGGGCATAAAAATGTTCAGGGTTTACTCTAAAAAATAGCTATATGCAAAATAAATATATTCATGGAAGTAAAAGAAAAATGACAAAAGAAAAAATAGAAAAATAAGCAAACTGCAAAACAGAAATATACGGCATGAAAAAAGTAGAAAACATAAAACTAGAAGAAAAAAAAAGAAAAGGGGAAAACTGGAAAAGAAAAAAGAAAAGGAAAACAGTCAAAAACCAAAAAGACAAAAAATATATTAAAAACACTAAAACCGGAGCAGGAGTGTTGCCCACTTGGGACTTGTCAAGAACTACTGAAGTTGAAAACTTTCCCAAAGCCAAAAGTAGTAAATAACACATAATAACATCAAAAAAGAATCTTTAAATTCGCTTATCCTCCTTAACTTGAAATTGATTGGGATACATATTCGCTAATAATCTAGATGGAGTATGATTTATTCATCTAAGTAGAGAAATCTCTGAATAGAGACACTTCTTTGTACAAGGAAATCACCGTTGACTTTTTTCGTGACCAGGACAACAGTACTATCGTTAAACGATCGGTCCTTCACTTGTAGATTGTTCGTGAGTCAAACTCACCCTCTTACCACGCCTAACACTACCCATTGATAAATCATTAAATTTAGCTCATTTTTTGATATTTTTTTTGATTTATTCACTCGTGAAGTACCACAGGTATCTAGGAAATAGTTACTTCCAAGTGAATCGTCCCTAGATACCTAAAATCCAAATTTCATTATGGTCCATTTTGTGTAAATATAGATTGTACCAAAGATGCAATTTTTTTATAAACCCTTTGACCTTCTTCTTCGTTCATCAAAACTTCTTCAGTTCTATCCAAGCTCGACTTTGTCCGAATCAGTTGGAAATATGCCCTAGAGGCAATAATAAATGGGCGCTACTCTGCGCCGGTCGACCGGCCGAGTCGCTCCGCCGGTCCACTTGCATCCGTTGGATTCGTCCATCCTGAAACGTTGGATCTAGCTCGTTTGAGACGTTGGGTCATGCAAAACTGAAACCACTGAATCCCATGCAAAACGAGCCCGCTTTGTCCGCCCGCATGGAACAGGTAGTGGTTGCCATGCGCCGTAGCTAGCTTTTCTCGTGACGCCCAGCTTCTGCGAATGTCCACCGTCACAACACACCATGGCTGCCCTGCATCGCGGTTGCAACTTGCTGTTGTCGCCTCGCAGGCACTCCGTCGTCCGGCCGTGCATGCACGAAACGAGTTGCCAGCGCCATGCTCCGATGCTTTGCTCGTCGACTCTGATACCCCAACTCCCATGAATATCCCGTCCACTGTTGCAGCTCGGTGCCGCCGCCCTGCATCACTGTTGCAACTGGATGTCGTTGCTTCATGCAAAAAGTTCGTTGTAGCATGGCCTCTCCTGGTCCAAACAAATTGTCTTGCCGGTTGCAGTTTTCCGTCTCGCTAGTCCCAGCAAATCATCTCCCCTATCCTAGCAAAAACATCTCAGCCACAAAAAATCTCGCTGGCTGGTCGTAACAAAAATTCTTGCTGGTCCCAGCAAAAATGAACGCCGGTTGCAGCAAAAAAATGGCCATCACCGTGTCATAGCAAAAATTCTCGCCGGTCACTGGTCGTAACAAAAATTCTTGCTGGTCGCAACAAAAATTCTTGCTGGTCGCAGCAAAAATGAACGCTGGTTGCAGCAAAAAAATGGCCATCACCGGGTCGTAGCAAAAATTCTCGCCGGTCACTGGTCGAAACAAAAATTCTCGCTGGTCGCAACAAAAATAAACACCGGTTGCAGCAAAAAAAAGGCTTGCAATCACCCGGTCCTAGCAAAAATTCTCACGGTCGCTGGCTCAACAAAAATTCTCCCGGGTCTGAGCAAAGTTGATTGTCGGTTGCAGCATAAAAAAGGCTAGACATCGCTAGGCCGCGGCAAAAATTCTCGCCGGCGGCTTCTCACAAAAAAAACAAAAAAGTTATCGCCGGTCCCAGCAAAAATGATTGCCAGTTCCATCAAAAAAATGACTTGCCATCAGCGGGTCGTAGCAAAAAAAATTATCGCCCGTCGCGACAAAAAAATCTCATCGATCCCAGCAAAAATAATAGCCGGTTGCAGCAAAAAACATGACTTGCCATCGCTAGGACACATCAAAAAATTTCGCTTGTCCAAGCAAAACAACTCGTCGTCGTTCGTAGAAAAAAAATCGTCGTCGGTGGTAGCCGGAGAAGGTCACACCGGCCCTAGCAAATTTACTCGTCGGTTGTAGCAAAAAATGCCTCGTTGTCGCCAGTCGCAGCAAAAAATCACGCCGGTCCCTAAAAAACAACTCGCCGGTTGTAGCTCGATATCAACCGGTCAGGGCTCCGACGGGTTGTTCATGGCATGTGCAACAAAAAAAAGGAAAGAGGAAATGACCGGACACGGGTAGGGACAGAGACAAGTGTAGGGAAAAAAAAGGTCTGGCAGCTAAAGAAAAAACTGATTAGGGCTCACCAGCATGTGCGCGTAGGTGCAAGAGGAGCCGGTGGATCAGGGCAGATCGTACGCTGCAGACGCGACTAGCTCGACGTGCAGCCGGTCGTCCGGCAGGGAACGTTTCCCATAATAAATTAGTTATTATCATATTTCTCTGTTCGTGATAATTATTTATTATTCATGCGAGAATTGTATTGATCTGAAACTCAGATACATGTATGGATACACAGCCAACAACGTGTCCCTCTGAGCTTGTACTAGACTATCTCGTTCATCAAAGATGATTAACGTTTCCTAACCATATATATGAGTTGTCATCTGATAACGGGATCACATCATTAGGAGAATGATGCGATGGACAAGACCCAAACTATGAATGTAGCATATGATCTTGTCAAGTTTATTGCTATCATTTTCTGCATGTCAAGTATATGTTCCTATGACCATGAGTTCGTGCAACTCACTGACACCGGAGGAGTACGTTGTGTGTACCGAACATCGCAACGTAACTGGTGACTATAAAGGTGCTCTACAGGTATCTCCGAGGGTGTGTGTTGAGTTGGCATGGATCAAGACTGGTATTTGTCACTCCGTATGACGGAGAGATATCTCAGGGCCCACTCGGTAATACAACATCACAGTAAGCTTGCAAGCAATGTGACTAAAGAGTTAGCCACGAGATCTTGTATTACGGAACGAGTAAAGAGACTTGCCGGTAACGAGATTGAACTAGGTATGGAGATATCAACGATCGAATCTCGGGCAAGCAACATACCGATAGTCAAAGGGAACTGCATACTGGATTAGCTGAATCCTTGCCATCAAGGTTCGACGATAGATCTTCTTAGAATATGTAGGAACCAATATGCGCATCCATGTCCCGCTATTGGTCATTAACCATAGAGGTGTCTCGGTCATGTCTGCATAGTTCTCGAACCCGCAAGGTCGACACACTTAACGTTTGGTGACGATATAAGTACAGTTGAGTCATTATGGTGGTTACCAAAGGTTGTTCGGAGTCCCGGATGAGATCCTGGACGTAACGAGGAGGACGAAGGTCATCGGAGTTCGGAAGTGTTCCGGGAGTACCGGGTTGAGGCCAGGAGAGCCGAAAGGGGTTTTGTGGGGCCCCGACACCTGTTGGGGGCCTCATGGGCCAAGGGGAGGGAGCACATCAGCCCACTAAGGGGCTGTGCGCCCCCAAGTCCCCCTCCCATGTTACCAGAGGAGGTGGGGCGCCCCCTAGGGCTGCCTCCACCTGGCTTGTTGGGCAAGTCACCCTAGGGTTTCCCTTGGGGCGCCCCCATCTGCCCTGGCCGCCCCTAGGGTAAACCCTAGGGGCGCCACCCCCTCCTCTCTTCCCCTATATATAGAGGTGGAGAGGGAGGGAAACCGCACCCCTACACGCCGCGGCGTCGCCCCTCCCCTCCCTCGCAGTCCATCTTCTTCTCTGTTTGGCTTGGCGAAGCCCTGCTGAGATTTCTTCACCATCACCGCCATCACGCCATCGTGTTGCCGAAGGACTCGAGCTACTACTTCACCATCGCTTGCTGGATCGAGGAGGTGAAGGCATCATCAAGCCGTACGTGTGTTGAACGCGGAGGTGCCGTCCATTTGGCACTAGATCGGGAGTTTGCGGGACGGGTCGTGATTGGATCGCGAAGACGTTTGACTACGTACCGCTTCCGCTTAGCGATCTACAAGGGTATGTAGATGCAATCTCTCCTCTCGTAGATGTTCATCTCCTAGATTGATCTTGGTGAGCGTAGGAAATTTTTTGTTTCCCATGCAACGTTCCCCAACTGTGGCATCATGTGCTAGGTCTATGCGTAGACGACATCACGAGTAGAGCACAAAGGAGTTTGTGGGCATTGATATTCAGATTGCTTCCTTCCTTGGTCTTGTCTTAATTCAATGGTATTGTGGGATGAAGCGGCCCGGGCCAACTTTACATGTCCACGTACATGAGATCAGTTCCATCGACTGACATGTGACTTTGTTGCATAAGATGGCTGGCCTGTCTCTCCCACCTTAATTGAATCGGATTCAACGAAGGCAGTCCTTGTAGAAGGTTAAATAGCAACTTGCATATCACCATTGTGGTTTTGCGTAGGTAAGAATCATTCTTGCTAGATAGCCATAGCAGCCACGTGGAACATGCAACAACAAATTAGAGGACATCTAACTTGTTTTTTGCAGGGTATGTTGTGATATGATATGGCCAAAGACATGATGAGATATATTTGATGTATGAGATGATCATGTTTGTAATAGTTTATATCGAATTGCATGTCGATGCATACGGCAACCGACAGGAGCCATAGGGTTGCCTTTAATTATTGTATGACCTGCGTGTCAATCATTAAACGCTATGTAATGCTTTACTTTATCACTAAGCGGTAGCGATAGTAGTAGAATCATGGTTGGCATGACAACCCCGATGGTGACACGATGATAGAGATCATGGTTTCATGCCGGCGACGATGGAGATGAAGGAAATATGCCCTAGAGGCCATAATAAAGTTGTTATTTTATATTCCCTTATTCATGATAAAGGTTTATTATTCATGCTAGAATTGTATTGATCGGAAACCCTAATACATGTGTGAATACATAAACAAACATGTCCCTAGTGAGCCTCTACTAGACTAGCTCGTTGATCAAAGATGGTTAAGGTTTCCTAACCATGGACATGAGTTATCATTTGATAACGGGATCACATCATTAGGAGAATGATGTGATGGACAAGACCCATCTGTTAGCTTAGCATAATGATCGTTTAGTTTTATTGCTATTGCTTTCTTCATGTCAAATACATATTCCTTCGACTATGAGATTATGCAACTCCTGTATACCGGAGGAATGCCTTGTGTGCTATCAAACGTCACAACGTCACTAGGTGATTATAAAGATGCTCTACAGGTATCTACGAAGGTGTTTGTTGAGTTGGCATAGATCGAGATTAGGATTTGTCACTCCGAGTATCGAAGAGGTATCTTTGGGCCCACTACTAGGAAAATGCTTATAGACAGTAGCATAGTAGTAGCGCTTATTATAACAAAGCGCTGCTACTACTTATCAGTAGAGCTTTTTTAGAAAGCGCTACTACTATGCACTTACTAGTAGCGCTCTTTTAGTAAAAACACGCTACTACTACAAGTGCCAGGCCGTTGTCGGCAGGCCAGGCATAGTAGTAGCGCTTTTATGTATGAAGCGCTACTCCTACTGGACGTAGCAGTAGTGCTTTCTACATATCAGCGCTACTACTACCGGCTCCTTATCCAGCCCAACGGCCCGCGCTCAACCTCTCTCTCACTCCTCCGGCCCTCACTCACTCGCGCACCTCTCTGCCATCATCGCCACCGCCCTCCCCCGCGCACCGCCGTCCCCCGTGCGGGAGCTCTCCTACCGGCCGTCCTCGCCCGCGTTGGCTCTGCTCCCCCGCCGGCCACCCTCCCCCGCGCTGTCCTCTTCCCCAGCCGGTCGTCCCGCACCAGCCTCCTCCCGTGCCGGCCTCCTCCACAACGTGAGGTACTCCTCCTCCCTCCTCCCTCTAGGTTAATTAACTTAGGTCAATTTAGTTCATTAGGTTAACTAAGTTGAACTAAGTGAAGTAGCTAGGACAATTAGGTTTGCTAACTAGGTTAATCAGATGTTTTTTAGATGTTTGCTTAACTAGTTTGGTTGTGGTACTATTAATTAGATGTTTTTAGTTAGGGAAGTAGGTTAGGTAACTAATTAATTAGATGTTAATTTAGGGCAGTGGTGTTTACTTTATAGAAAGAATTCAATATATTTTTTTACTGATTTTTAGTAAGTTTTTAATAGAATTAGTTAGAAAATTAATAGAACTAGTTAAACTAGTTTATTTTTAGTAAGTACTAGTTTATTTTATTTATTGTAAGTGCTTAGTTGAACTAGTTGAATTAATAAAACTAGTTTATTTTTAGTAAGAAAATTTAGGTATATGAGATTTGATGATCTAATTAAAATTTTGAAGACGCTATGTCTTGGAGAGGATGGATTTTGAAGACCATGAAAATTTTGAAACGAAGAAAGTTCACCTAAGGACCCATCATGGTACGGATTTTGAAGTAAATCTGTACAATTATGAGAGCGTAACCCATTTTGGTTGCAAAAGTTGGGAAGCACTTTGCAAGATGTATGGTTTTTATGAGGGTATGCTTGTCACCATGGATCTTGGTGATCCTGACATCGACAAAGAAAATATGGACATTTGGGTCCTTGTTGATACGCTTCCAATTCTACCGCTATGTGAGTTTCTCAAACATAGTTATTAACTAATTTATATTCTTTATTTCAAAATAGTTGACAGCTTATTTCCATTGATAGCTTATTTTCATTCTTCAAAAAATGTGCGGAAGATGGTAGACAGAACCTACTACACCGATGGCTCTAAGTTAACTTATCAGGAGAAAAATCATCTGATCGCACTTTGTACTGATCTTGAGAATTACAATACCTAATACCAAACTCCTCCACATTATGGTGAATACGTGCCACTAGTGTATGTGTTGAACCACGCTAACATCCATGGAGATGCCATGGTAAGATTTTTTACTATTACGACATCTGTGCATCTTTTGCATAAATTCTTTTAAAACTTAAGTACATTGATAACTACAAAGTTATTACTATGTTTTTCAATAGAAAATCCCATCGGATTGTGTGCCTCATCTAATGTATGAGAATGGTCGCCTTGATGTTTTGAACATACAGCCAGGTCATCCTACGAGTCACACATGTGCATATCGGATTTCTAAAAATAGTGAAGATCTGATAATCAAAGAATAGAAAAAATGTATGGTCAGTCGTAGGGAGGTTCTTGGAAGTAAGATTGTGCGAAAGGCAAGAATTGGAGACAGGATAATCTCCATTCTCCATAATGGAGAGTCAGGGGCTATCTTGTTTTATGCTATTTTACCTAGGAGAAGGTAGTAGGTCCTAGCTAATACTCATGATCATGTGCTAAGAACAACTAAGTAGGATTGGTTAGATGACTATGATGATGATGTGGTATCGAGTAGAAGTTGTATGATCAATGATGATGAGTATGACTTGTTATTATGATACCAATGATGAGTTATTTAATATTATGATCGATGATGCATGATGCTAAGTTGTTATATGAGCATGATGAGTTATTATATATATCAGTAGGTGAAATGAACATGGATTAGATTCAAGTGGAGGCAACATGTGGCTCACATCGAAGGTACTACTAATCCAAACTAGATCAAGTTTGGATTAGTAGTACTTTCGACATGCTCCACATGTTGCCTCCACTTGAATCTACTCCACATTCATTTCACCCACTATTATATATAATAACTAATCATGGTCATAAAATCATGTGATGAAAGTACTGTATATAAAACCACAACGAAAATAAGCTGTATTTTTAAAAATATAGGAAAAGTTAGCAACAACGCTTTTCAGAAGAAGCGCTACTGCTACTTAGTACTATCAATAGCGTTTACCAAAGAAAAGCGCTACTGCTAACTAGGTATAGCAGTAGCGCTCCCTTTCCAGCGCTACTGCTACTAGTTAGCTATAGCGCCTTAGTGGTAGCGTTGGTACAAGCACTACTACTAGCTCAAAAACAAGCGCTACTACTAGGGTTTTCCCTAGTAGTGGCCCTCTCGGTAATACACATCATAAGCTTGCAAGAAAATGACTAAGGAGTTAGTCACGAGGTGATGTATTATGGAATGAGTAAAGAGACGTGCCAGTAATGATATTGAACTAGGTATGAAGATACCGATGATCGAATCTCGGGCAAGTGACATACCGAAGGACAAAGAGAATTACGTATGTTGTCATAACAGTTCGACCGATAAAGATCTTCGTAGAATATGTAGGAGCCAATATGGGCATCAAGGTTTCGCTATTGGTTATTGACCAGAGAGGTGTCTCTACATAGTTGTCAAACCCGTAGGGTCCGCATGCTTAACGTTCAATGACGATATATTATTATATGAGTTATGTGATTTCGTGATCAAATGTTGTTCGGAGTCCTGGATGAGATCACGGACATGACGAGGAGTCCTGAAATGGTCAAGAAGTAAAGATTGATATATAGGATGAGCATATTCGGACATGGGAAGTGTTTCGGGGTGAACCGGGTACTTATCGGGTCACCGGAAGGGGTTCCGGGCACCCCCGCCAAAAGATATGGGCCTTATGGGCCAAGAGGGGAAACACACTAGCCACAAGGGGCTAGTGCGCCCCCATATGGGCAAGGCCGAGGAGGAGAAGGAAAGAGGGGAAGGGAAAGGAAAGAGTGGAATATGATCCCCCCTTCCTTCCCTCTCCCCCCTCTTTCCTTCCCTCTCCCCCT
>NC_057797.1:717764841-717766598 GCF_018294505.1 Triticum aestivum | reverse complement strand
CAAGTAGGATTCAGACCTACTTGGGGCACCCCTTGGCCTCTCCCCTCTCCCTCCCACCTATATGAAGGGGAACGTAGCAGAAATTCAAAATTTTCCTACGTGTCACCAAGATCTATCTATGGAGAAACTAGCAGCGAGGGGAAGGAGAGTGCATCTACATAACCTTGTAGATCGCTAAGCGCAAGCGTTCAAGTGAACGGGGTTGATGGAGTCGTACTCGTCGTGATCCAAATCACCGATGACCAAGTGCCGAACGCAGGGCACCTCCGCGTTCAACACACGTACAGCCCGGTGACGTCTCCCATGCCTTGATCCAGCAAGGAGAGAGGGAGAGGTTGAGGAAGACTCCATCCAGCAGCAGCACAACGGCGTGGTGGTGGAGGAGGAGCGTGGAAATCCTGCAGGGCTTCGCCAAGCACCAAGGGAGAGGAGAAGGACTTGGGAGAGGGGAGGGCTGCACCAAAGGCAAAGGTATGGCTGCCCTCCCACCCCCACACATATATATAGGGGCAAGGGATAGGGGGGGCATAGCCTTGGCCCTTCCTCCAAGGAAGGGTGCGGCTAGGGAGGAGTCCATCCTCCCCAAGGCACCTCGGAGGTGCCTTCCCCCTTTAGGACTCTTCCTTTCCTTATCCCTTGGCACATGGGCCTCTTGGGGCTGGTGCCCTTGGCCCATATAGGCCAAGGAGCACCCCCTTATAGCCCATGTGGCCCCCGGGGCAGGTGGCCCCACCCGGTGGACCCCCGGGACCCTTCCGGTGGTACTGGTACAATACCGGTGACCCCGAAACTTGTCCGGTGACCAAAACAGGACTTCCCATATATAAATCTTTACCTCCGGACCATTCCGGAACTCCTCGTGACGTCCAGGATCTCATCCGGGACTCCGAACAACATTCGGTAACCACATACAAACTTCCTTTATAACCCTAGCGTCATCGAACCTTAAGTGTGTAGACCCTATGGGTTCGGGAGACATGCAGACATGACCGAGACGTTCTCCGGTCAATAACCAATAGCGGGATCTGGATACCCATGTTGGCTCCCACATGTTCCACGATGATCTCATCGGATGAACCACAATGTCAAGGACTTAATCAATCCCGTATACAATTCCCTTTGTCTATCGGTACGATACTTGCCCGAGATTCGATCGTCGGTATCCCGATACCTTGTTCAATCTCGTTACCGGCAAGTCTCTTTACTCGTTCCGTAACACATCATCCCGTGATCAACTCCTTGGTCACATTGTGCACATTATGATGATGTCCTACCGAGTGGGCCCAGAGATACCTCTCCGTCACACGGAGTGACAAATCCCAGTCTCGATTCGTGCCAACCCAACAGACACTTTTGGAGATACCCGTAGTGTACCTTTATAGCCACCCAGTTACATTGTGACGTTTGGCACACCCAAAGCACTCCTACGGTATCCGGGAGTTGCACAATCTCATGGTCTAAGGAAATGATACTTGACATTAGAAAAGCTTTAGCATATGAACTACATGATCTAGTGCTATGCTTAGGATTGGGTCTTGTCCATCACATCATTCTCCTAATGATGTGATCCCGTTATCAACGACATCCAATGTCCATGGTCAGGAAACTGTAACCATCTATTGATCAACGAGCTAGTCAACTAGAGGCTTACTAGGGACATGGTGTTGTCTATGTATCCACACATGTATCTGAGTTTCCTATCAATACAATTCTAGCATGGATAATAAACGATTATCATGAACAAGGAAATATAATAA